>NW_022145615.1:23084837-23347337 GCF_000002235.5 Strongylocentrotus purpuratus | reverse complement strand
GTACAAACCAACAATTCGTATCATCATCATCGTCATTCGTATCATAAGCACTAAAAAATCTATAATAGGATACGTTGTTATAGAATAAAACATAAAGACATCATCATCATCACCTCAAACTACACTATTATTTATCATTATAATTTTGACCAACACTAACTTGCCTTACAACAGTAATCATGATTTTAATTTAATTTCTATATTTTTTATTCCAATAAAAAGTACAGGCCAACAATTTGTATCATCATCATCGTCATTCGTATCATACGCACTGAAAATCTATATTAGGGTACGTTGTTATAGAATAAAACAAAAGACAAGCAAAGCTTCTATATTAATAAGCATAATCAGAGCAGTTAACGACGTAACATAAGATTTAATACAAGAGCAATTTAGACATGTAAATTCGGGATTATATACACCAAATCGTAAATTAGAGTTTGTCACAAATGAATCAAATATCCAAGATCTTTTACATATTGACTAATTCACAAATTGTAGTAGCGCTTTTCTAAGATAACTACCACCGAAATAGTGTTGATACAATTAAAAACAAGATAATCTAGTCTGAATCACGGATAAAAATCGATACATTTTGACCTCATTAAGATAAATCTGAACAGGTACATCTTAAATGTCTTCAGTTTAAAAGATACGTTTCACAAAACTAAATCTATACAAAAAATATGTCCTTTATTTTACCAATGAGTACATCGCGACAATGGCATGAAAGTGAGGTGTATATACCTAATAAAATAACTACCACCAAAATAGTATTGATACACTTAAGAACAATATTTTTATTTATTTATCTATTTCTAATCTCTTGTCAGGGTAGCCCACTCACCAATAAGTATAACGTTTATACATTACAGTTAAAATAAAATTCTATAGTACATTTAAGAAGATATAGCACAGCAATAATAGACGTGGCACAAACAAATACTCGTTTCCAAAATAATCATATATCATTAACCTAGTTCAACTGTAATGCCAATAGGAAAATATTGAATTAGTCGCAATTATGTGAATAAATCAAGTTAATATTACAGAACATGCACGTAGTGTTTGCTCGGCTGAGCTATTCACATATCACAACTTTGTTTAAACTATAATCTCATAAATGAATTGACAGAAGAAGCCGTTGTAATCGATTTTTTTTTTAGCTAATTCCATTCAAATATAGAAGAAACAATGGGGCTACACTTATAACAATCAGTGTGAGGTCTAGGCACACGTAAACATCCACTGTATATTTGCCTTGTATGATGCTCATGTACATCATTAGGATTGATTAAGCCTACCTTAAGATATAAGAGGGTGCTGCTAAGTTATGAACGCATTTATATATCATCATAACGCGACTTAACTCAAACATCTAATTTTAATGGCGGATAAAATTCGATACTTTTTGACACCATTAAGATAAATCTGAATATGAACATTTTAAATGTCTTCTGTTTAAAAGATACGTTTCACAGATGTACAATCTGTACAAAAAAAACTCGTCCTTGGGCCCCCATCACACCAAACTAGTTCTCTCTACGTTCTGGAACCGTCCTAGAAAATCATAAAATGGGTTGTGGTCGGGGCAGAATGTGTAAAAAAAATGTCTATAATACGATCCTAGTTCGTTCGTAAACAGTCCTCAATCCGTCCATCTCGTTTGTTCCCCGTCCACAGCCAGTTCATATTAAGTTCAGATCGGGTAGATTAGGCAGTCCAAGCCAGTCTGTAGTCAGTTTAAACCCATTATTAACTAGTTCTACCTCGTTCCCAATACGTCCAAACCCATTCTAACTAGTTCGCCACTTGTTCTAACTAGTTTTTAACCCGACCACCCCGTTCAGAGGCAGTTCAACTCTTCCTCATCTCGTTTCGAATGCGCTCCTAAAGCGTGTGCAATCCCGCCCTGACTCGGGAGTTATAAAAACCCAGAGCGTTCTCGCCATTCCTCATTCCTGTTCAACTTCAACGCTTTAGGCTTTGCAAATCAAGACGTTCAAGTCAAGCACCTATCACACCAAACTAGTTCTCACTACGTTCTGGAAAATGTTGCCAAACGGGCTCAAACTGTGTGTGAACGGAGTGAACCTATGAGCAACTATTTACGATTTTTTAAGGACTTCGTGGACGGGCTCGGACTGGCTTGGAAGGGAAGGGTGGTCTAGAACTTCGAGCCTGTTCAAAATTCTCCCCGTCCTGTAATTGGACGGAGTGACAACGTACTTAAAACGAGATGGACGTACTACGAACGGAATTGCCGTACTTCGATCCTACTAGGAACGTGTTACCACGTGATGTGGTCGAGCATCAACGAGGAAGAACGCGCTGGGTTTGTATAGCCCTCGAACCAGGACGGGATTGCAAAGCACGATAGAAGCGCGTTCGAACGCACTAAGACCAAGATGAGGACGAGTTGAACTGTCTTTGAACGGGGTGGTTGGGTTATAAACTAGTTAGAACAAGTTTCGAACTAGTAAAAATGGTTTGGACTGCTTGGAAATATCAAATGTATTACAAAATAGGTGAATTGTCAAGGCTAGTTGGCCCGCAACGGTCGTTTACAGGAAAACATTTTGATGATGGTGGCACGGAACAGAGGCTGGGACATGGCGTAGGATATAGGGTTCAGAAGGCTATTCCCGAACTGCAGATAGCTGAAGAATATGAGAGCATCAATCGGCAGACCAGGTATGATGAGTCGAGGTTCGATACTGTAGATTAAAGCAATTACGCTAATCGGAATCCATGTCAGTACGAACGCGATGACGATGAGAAGGAGAGTACGAGTCGCCTTCGTCATTTCAGCCATCGATTCCACGCGATGTGACGTTGCTGTCTGAGTTGTTAGGAGAGACAGACAGGGACCAAGTAAGAGAGAAATAGAAAGAAATAGAAAGAAAGGAAATCATGAACGCCGTAGATTTTGATAGGAACATAATTATACTTCGAAAAATATACATGCTATAAAACCTATTCCTGCATTTAGAGTGATTTTGATCTTCCAATGGAATCTATTCAAATTTTAACAAGACACCAAACACAAACAGTTCCGTAACCTTTAAATTTCCTTTTAGCGACAATTGCATATTACTTTCGTACTCACATGGGAAAGCGCGGGGAAATTATCCCTCAATGATTCATATTAAGATATCTTGTGAGAAAATTCTGTCAGCAAACAGCCTATCGTTCGTTGTAATCTTTAGGCCTGCTTATCTTATCATTTATTTGTCGCAAAAGATGTCCTTGTAAATGCAGTTCAGAAAACATGATCACAGAGATAACTTAAGAGAAATTTGAATTCTCTTTTACACAGAAATCATGCTCAGATTTGTATGTAACCATTTTGAGTCATATTCTCATTTTAGAATAGGTGGTGGACAAAGTTACTATAGTCTTTGCTATCGTGTTATAAGAGGCAAATTCTGTGTTTACGTACCGATATTTCTTGGCCAATATTTCCGACCTTGGTCTCATTACGTGATGAAGATGATGATATCATGGTGTCATCTCTGCTCCCTGTCTCTGGAATGTCACTAAATGAACCTGTATGCGATGTCGATGAAACGCTTACGCTCGTCATCTCATTATCCTTGGCGGTGGAAAGGTTGAGTTTCGTTAAACCAGTTGACTTCTTGTTGTTCCGTCTTCCAACCGTCTTCCGAATCTTGATAAAGATTCTGACATAGAGAACGACGATGATGGCCAAAGGCAAGTAGAACAAGACACTATTTTGGATCATATTCGTCAACGGACTGAGGAGGAACCGCTGAGTACATTGGGATCCGTTGTCGTGATCGACGACGAACTCCCACACTGTAACGTACCCAATCCAGAACGAGAGTCCAATCACCCATGGCAGAGAGTTGATGATGATAGCCTTGCGCTTTGATCGAGAGATAAAATGATTGATGGGATCATAGACCGCTTGATGTCGATCGGCACATATCACAACCACATTGATGTTAGAAGCATTGACGAGTCCGCTGAAGATCCCAGTTATGACCTTACAGGCATTTTGAGAAAACGGGTATCGGTAGATGTACCAGTGCTCTATGTCAATTCCCAGTCCAATGCCAATCAGCAGATCCAATATGGTGAGATTTATGATAAAGTAATTGTTGTAGGTACGGAGACGTTTTTCTACTAAGAATGCGCCAAGACTGATGATGTTGGCAAGTACAATGAGCGTGAAAAAGACAGCGATGAAGATGAGACTCTTCAGACTACGTGGAGTTGTTCCAGAGGGATCCAAAGAATGAGTTGTTACATTCAAGTATTCACTTGCATTCTGGATGTCAGTCCAAAACATGTCCGCTGAGTAGGACTGCGTGCTATTAGAAATATCGGCCATGATCAATGTTGCACCTCAAACAGATTTGTCTGTGAATATTTCTCTTAACGAAAAGCAGAAGGTTATATACAGTCATATTTACATGCTATTTTCCTCAACGAATCGGAAGCGAGACGTAGAATTAAGTAAAGCTGCGGAGGGTTAAATGGCAACAGCAAGTTACAGAAATGAAATTGGCAATCACTACTTATTCAAATTTTACAATCTCTTTTCAAAGCCCGCATATCCAGTGCGAAAAGCAGTTTCTAAAAAGAGATGTTATCGACAGCGACATATTGAACGAACTCAACCTACATATTATGTTTCAGTCCTTGAAACACATTCGCGTGTTCATATGAAATTGACAGGGAGAAATTTCATTTTGATTACCGATTCAATGTTCTTTTAGAGGTGACAATACCGTTTTCTCATCTTATTGAAATTTTGTTCGCTCAACAAAACCATCGTGGCGCATATTGCAAGAAAATCCATTAAAGAAAACATATAATAGAGAAACACTTGTAATGGCTTCATCAGGGATTTGTCAAGCAAGAACGAGCGTACTCTGGACTCCACGGGGAGGAAAGAGTGTTGTGGCCAAGGGGAAAACACTAAATTATTGTCCTAAGCGACATCTTTTCACAAAATACAATATGTTATATACCTCTCTTTAGTATGTTGAATAAATCTAGTCATCTGATTGGTCAAAATCGGAGTCGTGGTTTTAGCCATGCTCGTCTACCGGTCCATAGTTTTTTTTAAAGATTCCCGTATACCCGCCTACAGGGCAATATTTTTTTTCTTCAAAGATGCCCGTTTCCCCAGGTAACGGGCCGCATAAATACATTTTTGCTGAGATCACCATTGGTTTACATGTAAAAAGTTTCATTGTGCGAGCGCGGATACCATATAGAACTTTTTTGTGTAAGATTCCCGAATGATCGTAACATTCAAGCAACTTTCCAGCGAAAATCTTTTCTGTGATGTTTAACCAGTCTTTACTGGAGAAATGGATAAGGTAAGAATTGTTTTTAGATTTGTTTGTGAATTAGGTATATAAAAGATATATCGACAGCTTTAATATTCGAAACATTTCTGTTTCTATACTGGCTCTCTTGGACGTTACATCCTGATATGACCCGGCGCGCCGAGGGGTCATATCGGGATGTAACGTACCCTTGAGCTTATAGAAACAGCGATGCCTCTCATAGCACGCCGAGGGGTCATATCAGGATGTAACGTCCCCTTGAGCCTATAGAAACGGCGATGCCTCTCATAGCAGTCAATATATCTATGAAATAATTCATGTCATCTAAAAAAAAAAAGAGATGCATTACATTTATATTGCTGAAAAGACTAGCAAGAACATTCTGCAAAATGATTATTTGTGTGACCACATTTGGGGTAACTTAATATGCTGTAGATTACAGAAACTGCTCCCAGACCCCTCTAGCAGGGCGATCGGGCACGTTTACAGCGTAGGCGCCACAACTTGCCTTCACCATTTTCCTGCTTGGTACATTTCGAGCCCCCCCCCCTTTTTTTTTTTGTGGAAAATAGAATTGCTTAAAACTTTGCCATTGACTTTTGGAAGAAATGCAAGAAAAGACGAAGAAATTTTCACATAAATGTACAGTTTACGCATTCAGAATTTTCCATAAAGCATTTTAAGGTTCAAAATTTTTCCGAAACCCTTAAGGCGGCTCCGGACGCCACGCCGTAATGGCTTTGCTCTCGCAATTTGGCACATTTCGACCCCCCCCCCCCCCCCACCCTTTGCAAAATCCTGGATCCGCCCCTGTTAGACATGATAGAAGAATTGAACATCTACATGATGAGAGAGTAGGCTAAAGCTGATTAAAAAAAATGATGAACCTTTATTGATTATTTTTTTTCTCTATTGAAATACAACCTCTGCGAATTTCTAAAGTTTCAATTACTGATGAGAAAGATGTTTCCTTGAGTATGTCATCCCTACTTTTTACCCAAATGTCATTTGATCAATAGAACCATTTAATCAGAAACCAATCTCGTATTTACTAGAAAAAATGAAAATATAGAATAGATAAAAAAGAGGGGTAGAGAGATACAGAAAGAGGGGGAGGGATATGGTGAGACCTGCATTGAAAAGAAGAAAAACGAAGCTCAATTTCAACAGAGACCTTTGGAGGTAAAGATTTTTTTTCACTGATTGACTTTTAAGTAAGAAGTCTTTCTTTGAGGTTTTTTGAGAGACTTATATTTTAAATTCTTTGGAACTCCCGCAGTGCTGTGAGGCATACATTCGACGGAAAACTGTCTTTCTCCTTAATCTTTTTTCTAATTTGATATCTTGCCTGCATCTATACTTCTTCTTCTACTTCTTTTCTGCTACTTGTCAAAGCCTGTTCAGCATCTAGACAATGGTTCTGCTGCCGACGGTGGACGGCTTGTGCGAATTTGTGCCAAAGTATTTATACATAAGGTAAAAGTACAAATGATGTATACACTCGACAGAAGGTAATTTTTTCTCTTATTCTATTTTTTTCATTTCATCGGCATCTAAATCGTTCTCTACCCCTATACCCCTTTCATAGCCCTTCTATTGGCGTCACACTGATGAAAATACCGAAGAATTTGCCCTTTAATATGTTAACAAATGTGAAACCGCCGCTTCTCGCATGTGCCGCTGTGGCAAGCCCCGGCCGGAAGTGAAGACTTATTGCGTAACTGCTTTTTAGCTGCTGGCGCGCGCTTTGTATTTGAATTCGGCAGACAGTGTCAGTGCAGTTAGTGATATTATCATAGAGATATATATTAATTTGGATTTTTTTTTTTTTTAAACTTATTATTAATGTAAAATCAAACGAATCAATTTACGCCAGCGCCCCATCTATTTTAGCAGCATGTTCACGCACATGTGCATGCACATATATCAACAAAACGTCAACAAAAATAACTAACTGCTCGCCGGGTTCCGAAAAAGCATGCGTACATGAAACAAGAACGTCCTTTAACTATTTTCATCCATAAATTAGACATCCCTATATTTTCCAGAGTCAGCGTGAATTTTTTTCAACCAAGGTGCCTGATAGATATTCTGCTCAAAGAGTAATTTTAAGATAATGTACAGCTCACAAGAAAGTTTATCTTGTCCATAATGTACACTATGTTTTTCATTCTGCTTTCGATATATTTCTCAAGTTTCAGCCTCCCCAATTCACCAAGTACCATACAATTTGCAGTTGTTTTGCTCATAGAAAGGACTTGCTTACAAAGTTTAATGTGGAAAATGCAAGATCATGTAGCACTTCAAATCCCCATATCTCACTTACATAGAGCAGTATAGGCAACACAAGTTGATCAAATAATTCCAAGAGGTTATCAGTAGGTAAGTGCAATTAGTAAGTTTTAGAAAATTTCTATATTGCTCGTCTAGCTTGATTGAGTTGCTTAATTTGTGCTTTACGAAATTTGTCGTTGTAGTTAAAAGTAGTTCCACGATAGACGTACTCATCAACAACTTCTACGATATCGTCATCAAATTTAAATGTAGGGATCTTTCGAACTTTACCACAAGAAAATACAACAACTTTGATTTCAGCTGTGTTGACTTGAAGAAACCATTTTATTATAACAATAATCAGATACCGCATCAAAAGCAAGTTGAAGATCGCTTTCAATTTGTGCATGAACTGTTGTTTCGTCTGCATACACTAATGTACAAAGCCCGAGATGTACATCTATACCGTTTTGATACGCAGGTACATCAATTTTGTCAGGTAGAACATTTACTCCTCCAGTAATTTATTCCAAAGAGAACTCATGTCAACCAAATGGAGTCAATAAATGCACAATAAACCCTCTCTGTTGAAGACAGATAAAAATCGATCACTGAATGGAAGAAAAAAAATATGATCAAGGGTTGAATGACCATTTCAAAAACCAGCTATTCGTTTTCTTCGAGTTAAGACGAAAGTCACTCATTGGAAATTGTTGTAAACAGCTTGCTATAAAGTCAACTCAGCAACGTTATTCCTATATAATGTTGTGATCACTAGGATTTCCTTTCTTCTGATGAAGAAGGTGAATTAACTCTATTGTCCATTCCGATGGTACAATTCCACTTTCAAATACAATGTTAAATAACCTAACGATTACTGATAAAACAGAATTTGTGCTACAATTCAAAATTTCGTTTAGAACTAAACCATCGCCATGTGCTTTACCTTTTTTAGCCTATTTATTTGATATATTTTTGTCTTCCCTGCTTATAGAACGATTGATACATGGAGTGTTCGAATAAATTAGTCAGGTTCAAATATGTCTCCATTATCTCTATGAGTTTGGCTCAGACGACGAAAGTGTTCTTCAAGAGAATGAATTTCAATTTTTCTTTACTTAAACCGTTAGCTGAATTAATAATTTACCATTATGCTCGTCGCTGGTTGCTTTTAAGATTTCTTAAATCACTGTGGATTTTCATATCAAAGTTGTTTTGAACGAATAACTTTTTTTTAACATTTTTTGAAACTTTAGTATATTCCTTTTCAATACTTTCAGATTTGTCAATCTTCCTATTAGATTTGTTTTAGATGGAAATACTGAGCCCTGAACTGTCCACAATTTGTATCAAACCATGGTTTCCCATTTCGTCCAGATTGACAAGGTTCCTGCTTAAAAAACTACCATTCCGCTTGTTTTGGTCGCTGTAAAGTAAAACATTTTTTAATAAACAAGCTACATTATCTATTGATTCCTGATCAACCTCAATGTCGTGACCCTTCATATATGCGATCAACAACAAAATGTATACTTTCGACTCGACTCGATATTATCAATTAAACCTTTAGCAGAATTTATAATCCATTTAATTTTCGTCGTTGATCCCGAATCATTTTTTCACTTCTTTCACTTTTACTTTTTTCCATATCTGCTTCCGATATTCAATCATAATAGAATGAGAGATTGTGTTTATTAGATATAAATGGATCAAATACATCAACCGCAAAATTACGGAAAACTTGAAATAATTCGAACGATTTGATTTGATTTGATTTGATTTATTGGTTTCTGCATCTTTTTTCTTTTTTTCATCATACATTTTCATGAACATAATATGGCTTGATACAATAATCCAACTGTATATAATTTTATACAGAACATACACGATATTAAACAAATATATTAAATTTAAACAAATATATTGAATGCATAATTAACATACATTAGATGCAGGAGGGCTACAGAAATAAGCAAAGTAGCTTGACGTGCCCGCAGCCCTCAACTTAGATACAACAATACAAATAAAAAATAAAAAAGAGTGACTTGCAGAGAAGAAAAGGAAAGGGGAGAGAAGCTTTGGTAATAATGCAATAAATCTCATACATCTGCTGATTGAATGCAGGTTCATTCATGAATGGAAAAACGATGCCAGGTCATGGACGATTACACATCATTGTTGAATATACAGTCAATGTACACACGAACATGAATACAGTAGAATTACACACGACATGATCAATACTTAGACAATAACATAGTTTTAACTGCCTTCTTAAAAGAATACAATGTCCTAAGGTTTCTTATTACAATGGGCAGAGAGTTCCAGATGTCTGGGCCGGCGTGTCTAATGGATTTGAGAGCCAATGCGGTTTTTGGATTTCTTAGATGAAATTTTTCAGTTTGCCTTGTGGGGTAAGAGTGAATGGTTTTATTTAAATTAAACAATGGGGGAAAGTATGAAGGTAGTAGACCATTTTGTAAGCGAAACATGAAAAGCGCTATTTGTAGAAAATTTATATCATCAGCTTTTAGAGTTTTTAGTTTTGAAAAGAAGGGATTAATGTGGTCGCGATAGGAAGAATCAGTACATATACGCATGGCTTTCTTTTGTAACAGTAAAATGGCGTCAATGTTGCTTTTCGAATTTGCCCATATTATGTTACAATATGAAATATAAGGCAGTATCAATGAATTATATAACATAAACAAGATATTTGAAGGGACATAATATTTCAATTTACAGAGGATACCAATATTACGTGAAATAGTATTAAAAATATATTGCACATGATTATTCCATCTCAGATTTTCATTGATCGAAACACCAAGGAATTTCGTGCTATCCTTTTTTTCCAATAATTCACAATCCAAAGTAATTTCAATGTCAGGAATATCGTTATTTTTTCTGTTCTGAAAGTATATATAGTTTGTTTTCTTTAAATTAAGAGACAGTTTATTATTTCTATACCATTTTGATAATTTTGGTAAAATTCAGCGTTAATATTTCTTAAAAGGATCTGAAAATCTGAATTGGAACAAAATGCATTGGTGTCATTAGCGAATAAAATATACTGTAGTGCATTTGATGAATTATAAATATCATTTAAATATATCAGAAATAACAAAGGGCCGAGGATTGACCCTTGTGGCACTCCATACGTTATAGATACTAATTCTGATTTATTTGAATCATAACATACATATTGTTTTCTATTTGTTAAATAATTTTTAAACCATTGTATAGCAACACCCCTCAATCCATAGTATTCCAATTTACGTATAAGTATTGTATGGTCAAGCGTGTCAAATGCCTTGCTCAGATCCATGAATACTCCAATAACATGCTTGTGATCAGCTAAGGCATTTGACACTCTATCAAATAATTGTAACAATGCTAACTCCGTTGAATGAAGTTTTCTAAAACCATATTGATTTTCATACAACAGTTCATTTTTTGTTAGAAAATCATACAGTCTATTATAAGTCAGTCTTTCTAAGACTTTAGAAATACTTGGTAAGATAGAAACAGGTCGGTAATTTGAAACTAGAGAAGAGTCGTCTTTTTTGTATATTTGAATTACTTTTGCTATTTTCAGTGAGTCCGGAAATACTCCCGTTGTAGGAGATAAATTACAAATGTGTACTAGAGGCGTTACAATACTTCCTGCTATTTGTTTTAAGAAGTGCGTACTCATCTCATCATGACTACAAGAATAACTTATTTTCAATGAATTGACAATATTCAAAATTTTAACACACTTTGTAGGCATTTAGAAAAACGATTTATCACATGGATTTGAAAGGAATTGTAAATAATCTGAACCATTGGAATTTATTTTCAAAGCCTGAATAGGGCCTACATTTACGAAATACTTATTAAAACAATCTGCTATATCTTTATAGTCTGAAATTGTCTGACCATCATTGTTAATATTAATTTTTGACTTAGTCTTTTGCTTTCGAAGAGTTTCTTTTATGACTTTCCAGGTAGATGCCATATTGCCGTTAGCATTTTCAAATTCTTTTACATAGTACATTTTACGAGATACTCTAATTATTGTTGTTAATTTATTCCTATAACATTTATATTCGTATTTATTCTCGTTACTTGGATCACGGAGACTACGATGCGGCACAACAATCAATGGTACTTATTTTAGCACTTATAAAATCACCTTGTTTATCCACGCCTACTCAACCATCAGTTGCATTAATCATTTTAAAATGTCTACACAGTTCAAGAAATCTTTTGCCGTCGCTGTTGCATTTTCTCAAACTTATGTTCGAAGCCTGAAAATTCACAGTATCGAAATAATGGTTATCACGATAATGTATGTGGTCTGACTAAGCATGCGTGCGCGCCTGCGCCTGTGTACGTGTGTAATTAGGTTTTTATCAACGTTTATCAGTCAGAATAGACATGATTATGTTTATTAATCTGATCTGGGGACCGACCTTTAACTTCTCCATCAGAAAGATCAGGAAGCAGGGTCAGTCAGGGTCATTTTGTGGATTGAGGGTTGAGCATACCGCTGGACAAACACACATTGCGTTAATGTTCTCATTTAGTTTTGTTTGGCAACCCGTCAGATTTGACTATTTTTGCCACAAATATTTGTTGTAATGCAATGAAATAAAACCTCTTAAGCTAAACAAATCTTCTTCTTTTTTGTTAATGCCAGAATTTAAAATACCACAACGTCCTCAAATGTTAACTTAACACGGATCACAACTTACGTAATGCTGTAGCCTGGATTTCAGACTGGTGAAAAATTAAGGAATGTAATTAAATCAGCTGTGTTTCCCCGCGTTTCTCTCCAGATTCCTTTTATATTCTCCCCCAAACAGATAGTGTAAAATGTCAGTGTTTCAAAATGTATAAATCAGGATTTTCTTTTTTTTTTTTTTTTTTCTTTTTTTTTTTTGTTGGGGGGGGGGGGGGAGACCGCTGATAATATATGCCAACCACGACATATTTTAACACGTACCCCAAGGGAGAAGGCACACGACTAACGAGAGAGTTGTCTGCGAATACGTCACAATCCAGTGACTAAATTGCCAGTTTGCGATTCGCATAGATCAGTGATCTAAAATTTCAATTAGTTTTAATTTGTTGATATTGGTCGGATTCATTCCAAACTTTCACCATTTTGTTTCTCTCATTTTCCACTTACAAACAAGTGAAGTTATGACAAGTTTTTGATTGCAGTTGTTATGAAACGACGTTCCCTGATGGGTGCGTTCGATTTATTCATCATTTGGTGTCCCTCACATAAGTATCGAGAGGTACATGATGTGAACATGAATTGACATTGAATGCGTCATTTCACTTCATATTTTATTTGTCCCAAATATTTTCTTAGTGTAATCAAATTCAATTCACAAATCTTTGTTAAGTGCCTCGTTACAAATTATTTTATTTACCTGTTACGAACAATTATTGAATTTCAATAGTCAGAATGTGAATTGCATATATTAATTGTTGCAAGGTAGGATAACCATTATGGCTTGTCTTACCTAGCAACACGTACTGTATGCAATCCGCATTCTGAATATGAAAATACAATTATTCGAAACGAGTGAATGAAATAATTTGTAACGAGGCAAACGTTATTACATTATGAAAATGGCCTATGCCGATACAAGAAAAAGGTATGCTTAAAGGTATAGCCCAGTTCTGGTCATGCAATTGCATTGTGAAAGAAACGTTGTGCATGGAATCGATTAGAAAAGGTTCACCATGCATCTAGCATATAAGTATTGGTGTGTATTGCAAGGTTCTGGAATCATCAAAATGATAAGAAATTTGGCCCAGTCTTGGTAAAGTTACAAGCACTGTACACAGAAATATGGGACTATGCAATATCTATCCAGGCCGGATCGATATGATAATTTACCAAATATATCAATTAGTAGGCGGTTTCCCGGCAAAACTTGTATCATCACGTATTAGTCAAAACATATTCTTTCACATGATTGGTAATACACACAGTGAAAAGGAGGTTTAAATTTAGTCCCTATAGGGAGTAAATGCTTGTCGCATAAGTGACACCCCTCAGGAAGTAAATTCAATCCCCAATGTAGGGAGTAAATTTACACCCCACAAGAATTATGATTTTACTCCCTTTAAGGAGTGAAATTTGCACCCAATGGTGCTTAATTAACATCTTGTGGTTCCATTTTCATGAAAAATGGGTTCAAATTTATACCTGTGGGGTTAAATTTTACATATTGCTCCGGTTGTCTCATTTCCGCCAGCACAAACGTAGCTAGTTCGCCGTCTATAGAACGTATATAGCAGACGGTAATTGGCGGATCAGACGACACTTGATAGTGATTTAGTATGTGAGATTGCTTTGCTAAATATAACATACAAGAACCTTTTCCATATCTTTAAACTAGCATTGATATCTGATAATTAAACAGTTAGTAAAATAAACCTACCAAACTACATAATACAATGAAATACTTGACTGAAAGTAGGGGGGTTTGATGTGATGCACAATTGCACCCCTCTGTTAATAATCGAATAGTCCATAGTGTGTCATGAATATTCATGTTTTTGCTTACCTCGGCAAAATGTTTGCTTTTACTAAATGGAAAAATTACGGTGGGGGTTGGCTGAAGTGGACATAATGAACCAAGCAGAACTGATCTATGATAATTCATACTTCTTATCCTTCGTGTGCTTGACTTATAATTTTACAATCGCGTGGTAAATTGAGTCCAATGTTCGACTTGTTGTACATGTGTTATATAGGCAATGGCGAGCTTGCGACCTATTTTGATGAAATTACGTTGGGTGAACTTTCAAAAGTCAATGGGACATGAGGGTTCCAATGAAAGAGCTAGTGATAACGTACGTCGGGTGGATGTGTTTTTCGTTTAAACAAAAAATAACGATTTTTTTTTTTTTTTTGTGTGTGTACATGTTAGGCCGATGGACTCTGCCGATAGGGGGAGTTCTCAAATGAGACTAAACGGAGCTATATGATACCCTATATGATCGATTCCACAACCTGTGGGGAGTAAATCTACACCCTTCTTATGCAAAGCATCAACCAATTGATCCTCCCACGAGCAATCAATCATCCATGCTTCGTAATCACCTATCAGTCACTGATTGCCACCCTTTTGTCTACGTTTCAATGCTCTCACCTGTTCCACAAGTTATATGTCGAAAAGCTTAAATGCTTATATACCTAAACAGTTAGAGTGAACTCAACACAAGTGCATGCTTGCCTGGATGAAACACCTAAATACACAATCCTGCCTTCTCGAAAATCTTCCCTTTACTTACACGTATAAGAAGGCAATTATGTACTAGTTAGTAAAACAACACTTTTGCTAATTTCATTAAATTATCAAATATAACCTTCGGTACAAAAGAGGTAGGCTACAACCCCTTATTCTTAATCAGATAACTTTCATACAAATAATATGCCCAAATGAAACATGATAATTCCCCAACATGACTAAAATATGTAAATTATGCTAATTTTCCTTCATTTGGCAGTACCCATATCGACACGATATGCCATTGATGTAGCGCATGCGCATATTCACTCACAAAATAGGGTGTAAAATTCCACCCCCTCAAATGACTATTCTGTACACCCTTGCGAATTTTCTAGTTTTACTCCCTAGAAGGTGTAATAGGGGCGCCCTATTTTTCCAATTTTGCTTTACTCCCCAAGAATACCTTTTATTTCACTGTGTGTAAGAGCTTCCAATTCATTTTTTGAGAGGGGAGCGTTTCACAAACTGGTCTATACCTTTAAAATTTCTTCAGGTTATCATAATGCGAGAATTTTATATACAGTGCGATATATAAAGCGAAAGGAAATGAGAAAATACGGGTTGCGTAGCTTAATCCAAAGTTCCTAATTGCTGAAATTTGGGTCACTGGTTTAGAACGCCAATGCCTTATTCACAAGTCCACGGAGACGGACCAGTGGTTCCGGCGACACCAGCTTCAATCGACCAACAGATGTTCAACCTTCACTTGATCAACTCCTTTGCGCATGTGTACACACTGAAATAAATTTTCAGTTTGGGTGACTTTAGTTTAATATCATATTTCATAGTAGCCCATACCCGGGAGACTCTGGTTAAGGTCTGCGATGCTGTTGACCCCATGGGCCCAAATCACGTTTAGTTCATCCCTTTCGGTTGAAGGAAAGAAATCCAGTACGTTATCCTCCGTATGAGTAGCTCCATCTATAGATATGATGATAACACCATTAATGATGATGATGGCGATGATAATAATAATAATAACAAGAATGATAATACTAATAATAATCATCATCATAATAATCATAATAATGAATATAATAATAACAACAATTATAATAATGATAAAATTAGTACAAATAATTATGCTGTAATCGGATTAAAGTTGCGCAGTTTACTTTCAACATTTCATTTTTTTTTAAAGAATATAGACATTTAAAGGGGATGTAGCATGACGAGACTACGTGTCTTTCCCGTTGCCTGACTCGGGGCCAATCGGGTGTAATAGCGAGCTTTCGATTTTAGGCACCCGACGTCGGCTACTACGCGTGACGTCATATTTATCCCCTGCGCATGCGTGAGCTTCTTGGCCCACGTTCCCTTCCAAATCACCCGACGAGAGTCGGGGCAATTTCCGTGAATCGCCGTGAAAACGTCAACGTGAGTATAGTTTCATCACCTTCTTTTATGTTATTCTTTGTTTTTATTATTCTATCATTTCCTCTTGCTATTTTTTGTTTCTTCTTCTATCTGCTTTTATTATGTTATTCTTTGTTTTATGATTCTATCACTTCCTCCTCCTATCCTTCCTTATGTTATTCTTTGTTTCTCCCTTCTATCACCTTTTCTTATGTTATTCTTTGTTTTTATCATGCTTTCACTTTCTTTTTCTATCTTTCCTTATGTTATTCTTTGTTTCTTCCTTCTATCACCTTCTCTTATGTTATTCTTTATTTTTATCATTCCATCACTTTCTCTTTCTGTCTTTCCATATGTTATTCTTTGTTTCTTCCTTCTATCACCTTCTCTTATGTTATTCTTTGTTTTTATCATTCCATCACTTTCTCTTTCTGTCTTTCCTTATGTTATTCTTTGTTTCATCCTTCTATCACCTTTTCTTATGTTATCATTTGTTTTATCATTCTATCACGTCCTCTTTCCATCTCCTTATGTTATTCTTTGTTTTTTCCCTTCTACCATCTTCTCTAATGTTATTTTTTGTTTCGTTAATCAAGTCCATTCGTTTATGTACAGTTGTCCAAACGAATTCGTAGATGACGTTAACCAGTATTTGCCATGCTACACCCCCTTTAACCATGAAGAATGGTGACATAAATTGATAACAACTGAAAGATGGAGCACATAGATCATTCATTCATATGAGATACATCATGAAGGTTCAGATGAATACGTTACAACGTCGAATTAAAATCTAGAACCAGTCTGATGGAGACTGTATTCTCTTGGGGTAAGCGGACACTTTTTTTTTTTGGAGTCCAAAAAAAAATCGCAACGACTCAGCCAGCCGAAAATTCGCTCAGTGGGGGGGGGGGTAAGAAGACACTATTTTTTAGGTCAGCCATGGGCATAATTTTTGTTATTATTATTATTTTTATAATAATTAAAAAAAAAAAAAAAAAAAACCCAGAGGGGGGGTTTTAGGGTGGTTTAGGGGGTTTACACACATAAAAATACCAAAGGGGGGGGCTTCAACCCCCAAACCCCCCCCCCCCCCCCCCCCCCTGTGTACGCGCCTGATTAGCAGCATATAATATAATATTGGCTATTGGCTTCGATGTAAAAACAATCTATGAAACATTTGCTCCGTCGTAATTAGCTGCGTGTGATAAAAACAGAATGGCCTCTTGGCATTTCCATACAGTACACGGTTCAGCTGTGTCTCAAGGTCCATTTCATTGTCGCCCCAAAACGACCTCCAAGCTATGGGACTGGCGTACTAATGGTAGGGGGCTTGGGGGCAGTTGAGACCCCCCCCCCCCCTCCCATTTTTCTCTAATTCGATAACATTGATTTACAAATGTTGCTGAAATGACCTGACTTTCCGGGGTTTTTTGTCCATTTTTCCATAGGCGGCACTCCCGATAGCTGACAAGTTGCGTGACAGTGGCGAGATGTCGTTGATCTTGTAGTAATGACGGTTTCGAGAAACGGCCCCTAGGTCTTTTCACACGGTGCGCCGAGAAATTCCCTTTTCACTTTTGATATTTTTGCCCTTTTTAACTTTGCCCTGTGCCCCCTTTCCTCTTTAATTTGTGTACTTTCCCTTCTTAATAAGAACCCTCTTCATTTTCTCTGAAATGCCACTTTTCACTTCTGAAAAGTGCCCTTTTTCCTTTTTTATATGATCTCTCCCCTTTTTTAGATGCCTATTTTAACATTCAATTACATTTGAAGCAGTTGCTACAGGTATGTCAAAAATCCCAAGCAACACCATGAAAAAAAAGGTTTCAATGGGCTATTATATGAAAAAATGCAATGCTAATGCAATAAGGTACTGAGTGGATGAGGACATACCACTGTCTTTTGTGAACAGGTGTTCAGTTGATGGGAAGGGACATACCAATGTCTTTTGTCCATCTAGCTGACTGATGAATGACTGGCATGATGATGTCACAAAAGTCATTTGCTTTTGGAGGTTTTTTTAAATTTAACTCACACCTTAACGCTTATACGGATGTCAGTTCTGTATTGGCGATAAGTCCCATCATTTTGAGAGTGAGTGTCTTTATGGGTCGAGTTTAATAGAGATACCTAAAATATTGAAAGATTATTATGAGATATTTGAACTGTAGTGGTTTTCACTGAACTTTTCCCGCTCCTTTCCCGTGGTAAGTATTCTGCTGTTACAAATGTATATGGCGCTAGCTTTCGGCACTGGATACGCAAACGACCTCATCTGACGTTTGGAAGTATATTCTAGGAGATTTATTGTAAACGACTAGAAAATAGTTTCTGTAAAATAAAGTTGAATAAATCTAAGTCAGAACACATTATTCTTCTGTATGCAATGACTACACTTGAATATCTAAATCACCATATTTTATATATTTTCTTACATTAGATTTTCTGAGCGAGTTGTATTTGACCATTTTCTTATATTCAGCGAGGAGAATGGGGTCAAATCACTGATCTCTTTAAGAAAAAGATCAATGGGTCGAATGCCTCCACTGTCCAGGCACGGATACACGGAAGAGGAACCCGACCCCCCCCCCCCTCCTCTTAAAGTAAAGAAAAGGAAAGGAAAGGAAAAGGGCCATGCTCCGAGATTTGGGTCGTTTTAAGGCTAGAACTAGCCCTAAATCGTGTTTTAGGCCTATATGATTTGAAAAAAGGCCGATGATCGCTTTACACTAGGGCGTACAAATGAGTACAAAAGTAATATTCTATGTCAGGACTCAGCTAGCTTCAGATCCATCTGTCAATTCATCATGCTGGCCGTTACACAATGTTACTGTACCAGGGGCGTACGCAGGATTTTTTCAAGGGGGGGGGGGGTTTCAAAATCTGGCCCAAAATATTTTGCTCCCGAAAATTTGAAAATTGCGCCGGCCGAAAAGTCGCTCAGTTGGGGGGGGGGGGGGGAGGGTAAGCGGACACTTTTCTTCTTTTTTTTTGGTCTCGAAATTTGAAAATCTGACATTTTTTTTCGTTGAGGGGGGGGGGTAAGGTCACTTTACGTTAGCCGTGGGCATAATTTTTTTTTTTCTTTTTTTTTTTAAAAAAAAAAAAAAAAAGGGGGTTTTAGTTTTTTTAGGGGGGTTTACACACATAAAAATACCAAAGGGGGGGTTTGAACCCCCAACCCCCCCCCCCCTGCGTACGCCCCTGTACTGTACACTCTTAGAAAAAAAGGTGCAAAAAAATACATAAAATTAACCCTATTGAAGGAAAAGGGGTTAAAAATAGGGTGCAATATAAGATTTTGCACCCTTCCCACAAAAATTAACCCTATCGACCGAAAAAGGGTGCAAAATAAAAGTTTGCATATTGCATGCATATTCATGATTATTTTCCACGTGTTCACATAAAAATACATTTATCATGATTTGTTAAGCAAATTATGACAATGCACATCAGTTTTGTTATTTTGCATTTTTCTTTGGCAATCATAAACCAATAGATTATTTTGTCTGATCATGTTACAATTACATTCACTTTTTTGCAATAGATATATTGATTATATGATTACTAACCAAGAAAGATCATGCATGTTTAATATGTATTTGTGTACGAGCATATTTTACCAGTATTCCTCGATGATGGGTGCAGGATTGCACCTTTTAAAGGGTGCAGGATTGAACCCCTAGAGGTGCTGCTATTGCATCGGTCTGCACCCCTAATGGAGCAGGATTGAACCATTAGGGGTACTAACATGTCTCCTAAAAAAGGTACAATCTGGCACCCTCTTAAAGATGAAGTTGAGTTCTAGTCATGCGATTGCATTGTAAAAGAAAAGGTGTGGAATCGAGGTTGATCATCTAGCATATAAGAATTTGTGTGTATTGCAAGGTGCTGGAATCATTAAAAATGATAAGTAATTGGTCAAGTCTTGATAAAGTTACAAACACTGTACACAGAAAGATATATATGGGACTACACGAACACGTGGCGTAAAAAACCTACCCCCGAGTTTTACGATGTACATGACAAATTTAGAATATGAAGGCATTTGAAGAGCCATGCTTTTCAGGGAACATGTCTTATCTGATGTACTTCCACACTTGCATAATAAGAATGATAACGCTCACAATTTATTTTTCTCCTCTTCCCAGAACTCAACCTTCTCTTTAAAGGGTGCAGGATTGAACCCATAAATTTGCTGCTAATGTTGTATCGGTTTGCACCCCTAAAGGTGCAGGAATGAACCATGAAGGGTACTATTTCCCCTAAAGATTCAATCTAGCACCCTTTTAAAGGATGCAGGATTGCACCTTTAAAAAGGGTGCAGGATTTAACCCCTAAAGGTGCTGCTATTGTTGCATCGGTTTGCACCCATAAAGGTGCATACTTGCACCATTTCTCTTAGTGTGCAAGGTGTTTAAAGGGGGTGAGCACTTGGAATCATCCAGCCGGTGAAAAAGCGGGGGGAGAAAGCCTTTTTTAGGGGGGTGCCTTAGTTTTTAGTTTAAAAAAGGTAAAATTAACGTTACCAACTTATTTGTAATCTGTTTTTTTTTTTTGTTAGGGGGAGGGGCAGGCCCTCCACGGGGATCTGCGCCTGCTTGTTTATATACAGTCTTTTCCCCAGAAGAAATTAGACGAAATCCAAAAGTATACACCAAATCGCACGAATTGAATTTTAAACGATTTTTCTTCAGCTTGTGTGGGGGGCACATCCCGCCTCTTGCAGACTCCTCCCGGGGAAAATATTTTCTCTCGAAACCCCCCCCCCCCCCCCTCCTCGCCACCGGCTGGATCTGTCCCTGCCACTGTCCAACATATATATATATTGTAGATCTATCCGATTTCATACTTCAAGAAAAATTGCACAATAAATTTATCTCACAACTAAAGCTTTTTACGTCTACGACTGAATACAAGACAATAAAATAACATGGTAGCAAGTACTTTCGATCTAAATCACCCTATATACGGCAATTCCAATAGCCTTGACATGTGTCCTATTTAAATGTGCGAACATGACAAAGACGTATTACGTAATCTGAATATGATATCTACTGGACATAGGCCTACATAATTATTGAATTTTTCTTTGAGCTGATTTTTCAAAAATATTTGCGATCGCGTTAAATATTGAGTATAAAAAAAGTAATAGAACCATGGGCACGAAAGAGATGGATACAGAGAAAACATGGCCCGTATATTCTATTCAAAGTCAAATCCGATGCTGAAAAAGGGAAATTAGTCTGTTTTCTTTTTGTTTAACGTGGTCTTTGGGTTTACCTGAATACGGACCATGCAGATTGAGATGATGTCGTTTGCGTATCAGAGCCGAAAGCTGGCGCCATTAAACAGCTTACCATAGGCATGTGAGAGTAGGAGAACTGTTTTTTTTATATTACATTGTTTTTAAAATACATATACAGGGGAAAGAACCAACTCTTTCCACATCAACTTTCCGGTTTTAATATAACTTGATCGAAGAGTGTAAGAGAAAGAGAAATGGAGAGAGAGTGTGAAAGAAAATTATGAAGAGGAAACTAATGAAGAATTCTAATAAATAGAAGAAGGAGAAGAAGGAGAAGCAAAAAAAAAGTAGAAGAGGAATGAAAAGGAGGAGGAGGAGGAGGAGGACAAAGGGCTATTTGTAAAATTATTTCCGTTAATATTTGTATTATTAATAATGTAAAAACATACCTTCCTTTTAATTCATTAAGTATGCTTTTATAGTTCTTTGATACTCCCATATTTGAATTATGGTCCCTTCATTTGGCGTAACACACATCAAACACCATTAAATAAACTGTTGTCACTACAAAATAAAATTATTCTTATCAATTCTCGCTACCCCAAATAGCGATTCTGCCGAGATCCGGGGAAAATCCTGAAAACGCGCATTGCATTATGGGATAGCTTTTCGACATTACAGCTTCCTGTGCCGTCCTCCACAACAACACAGCGTCGCTTTCGCTCGGAAAGTTCGTGATCACAACCCTCTCTTTCACGGTAGAGTTTAACGGCCTTTTGTGCTAAAGTCACTAATTCTGCCCGAAGCTTTCCATTGCATGGTATTCCTCTGTCCGTTAAGATTTTTTTAAGTTCCGAAACTGTTTTTTTTTATCCATTTTGTGGTCGACGAGAAATACATGAACTGAGTGTTGTCTCTACACTGTTTACTGTAACGTCTGCTCGTGATTGTGACGCTGGTCGCTACATGCACAATTTTAAGACAATTATTTTTTTTTTACTTTTAGATTAACAGAAAAAAAACATGAATAAAAATAAAATCTTTCCTGTAAACTATTTTTTGCTTTTTATTGTGTATTCAAATTGAATAAAAACAAACTAAATTTAATGCATATATTATAATCTGTACAAATTACACTGATTGGCATCGATTTTAGCGTGCGTGAAAACTCTGCACAGCGAACACAGGCGCTAGCGCCAGCGGGATGGGACTCTATACCGGAAGTTGTAGTGACGACCCGAGAGAGTGAAAATTACCTCGTCTCGCGAATTTCGAGATTTTCGTACCTATTTAGGGTAGCGAGAATTGTAATTATCCCTTTTGCTCCCATACAGACACTTTATTTTTTTTTAAATAGATACTTAAGGTAAAAGACTTTTTTTATATAACTAGGTCAATTTATGTATAATTATAAAAACAACATGTTGCCATCTGTTTTTCACGATATTTTTTGTTTAATAACTCGGTCCAAATGAAGCCCCAACATTGTCAAATTCTTTAAGTAATGAAATAGAATAAGCTCCATCGATTGATATTTTTAAGAAAAAAGATTGAAATTGTTTTTATTACAATCTTATGACCCTCATTGAACTATATCGCCCATTTATTCTCTACCCGGCATGTCTTTCTTTCTTTCTTTTAAAAATAGTATTTTCTCCCTTTTGTTGTTGTTGTTGTTGTTGAAACAAAATCATTTTCTACTCGCTGACACAAAATGTAATTTGATATATCATATTGTACCCTCTCATGCATATCACCTTTCCAAATGCGCATTTCTCTTACCTCATCTTCCTCTCAACCCCACATGCAGCTCATCCTTTTTGTACTATTTTCTGTACCCCCGATATCTCACTTCCTTTTTGGCACTGTCTACTTTTTGTATTGTGACCGTGTTCTCCTATCTTTGTCATTAAGAGCTCTCTTGTCCCGTTTTTGTCTATGTTGGCAGCCCCTTTTTTTTTCTTCCTGATTCTATTTCCTTTTTGTAGTTACGTCAATTTAATTACTCTATTATTGCTAACTATTATTTGAGGGGTCCACAATTGTACAAGCATTGCTTTTTCCAATGTGTATTCCTTAATTTTTGTAAATGATTATAATTGATCTGTAATACTTTGTTGGAAACAGAAATAATCTTGAATTAAAAATGAAATTGAAATGTCGTTTGTAGCATCCGTATTATCATCGGTTACATCTTCGGCGCTCTTATCTCTGACTGTATATAAATCGTCTGTATTTTCATTGTTATCAACAAAATCTTCTCAAAAGTCTTTTTCAAAATTATTGTCGTCATTTCCGTTCATGACGATCACTGTAAACTAATCATAATCACAATCAATGTCACATTCCTACTCAACATCATGATCGTAATCAACATCATCATCATTATCATTATCATTATCATCATCATCATCATCATCACAAACTGCATTATCATTTATCATCATAATGTTGATCAACATTAACTTGGCTTACAACAGTAATCATGATTTTAATATAATTTCTACATTTTTTATTTCCATAAAAGTACAGGCCAACAATTCGTATCATACGCACTAAAAATCTATACTAGGGTACGTTGTTATAGAATAAAAGGTAAAGACAAGCAAAGCGTTTATAATAATGTGCATAATCGGAGCAGCTAACGGTGTAACAAAAGATTTAATACAAGAGCAATTTAGACATGAAAATTCAGGATTCTATACACCAAATCGTAAACTAGCGTTTGTCATGAATGAATCAAATATCCACGATCTTTTACATATTGACTAGTTCACAAATTGTAGTAGCGCTTTTCTAAAATAACTACCACCAAAATAATGATTATACACTTAAGAACAATCTAATCTAATATTAATCGCGGATAAAAATCGATACATTTTGACCTCGTTAAGATGAATCTGAACAGGAACATCTTAAATGTCTTCAGTTTAAAAGATACGTTTCACAAAACTAAATCTATACAAAAAAACTCGTCCTTTATTTTACCTATGAGTACATCGCGACAATGGCATGAAAGTGAGGTTTATATACGTAATAAATTAACTACCACCAAAATAGTATTGATACACTTAAGAACAATATTTTTATTTATTTATTTATTTCGAATCTCTTGTCAGGGTAGCCCACTCACCAATAAGTAGTGGTCTCCCATGGGGCCCTAAATAAACATATTTAAATCAAAAAGCATAACGTTTATACAGAACAGTTAAAATAAAATTTCATAGTACATTTAGAAAGATATAGCAGAGCAATTATACGTGGCACAAACAAATACTCGTTTAAAAATAATCATATATCATTAACCTAGTTCAACAGTAATGCCAATAGAAAAATATTTAATTAGTCGCAATTATGTGAATAAATCATTTTAATATTACAGAACATGCACGTAGTGTATGTTCGGCTGAGCTATTCACAAATCCCAACTTTGTTTAAATAATCTCTTAAATGAATTGATAGAGGAAGCCGTTCTCATCGATTTTTTTTTTAGCTAATTCCATTCAAATATAGAAGAAACAATTGGGCTACGCTTATAACAATCAGTGTGAAGTCTGGGCACACGTAAACATCCACTGTATGTTGCTCATGTACATCATTGGGATTGATTAAGCCTCCCTGAAGGTATAAGAGGGTGCTAAGTTATGAACGCATTTATATATCATCATAACGCGACTTAACTCAAACATCTAATCTTAATCGCGGATAAAATTCGATACATTTTGACACCATTAAGATAAATCTGAATATGAACATTTTAAATGTCTTATGTTTAAAAGATACGTTTCATAAATGTACAATCTATACAAAAAAAAACTCGTCCTTAAGCCCCCATCACACCAAACTAGTTCTCACTACGTTCTGGAACCGTCCTAGAAAATCGTAAAACGGGTTGTGGTCGGGGCAGAATGTGTACCATAAAAATGTTTATATACCTCATTTTAAGATTCTTTACTAATCCTGTCTTCTGATTGGTTGAAAATGCAGTCATGTTCTTAACCATGCCCGCTAATTGAAATTCATAGTCATTTTTCCCGGCTCTACCGGTTTATATCCATTTTTCATAGCACTTTTTCCATGGCTGTGAAACGTGACGTCATTTTGCTGCGATCCCCAACCATGCCCGCTAATTGAAATTCATAGTCATTTTTCCCGGCTCTACCGGTTTATATCCATTTTTCACAGCACTTTTTCCATGGCTGTGAAACGTGACGTCATTTTGCTGCGATCCCCATTTTGGTTTACGTGTTACCGTATAAGTTTCTTTTGTGCGATGAGATGGAAACCTAAATGGGTGAGTCAACATTTTCCTTTTTTTCGGTATATAAAATATATATTGACTGCTTTTAATATTCGAGGCATAGTTGTTTCTATAGGGTCTCGGGAAACTCACAACCTGCTATGACCCCGCGGCGCAAGCGCCTTGGGGTCATAGCAGGTTGTGAGTTTCCCTTGACCCTATAGAAACCACTATGCCTCTCAAAGCAGTCAATATATCCTTACTATAATACGATCCTAGTTCGTTCGTAAACAGTCCTCAATACGTCCATCTCGTTTGTTCCCCGTCCACAGCCAGTTCATATTAAGTTCAGAACGGGTAGATTAGGCAGTCCAAGCCAGTCCGTAGTCAGTTTAAACCCATTATTAACAAGTTCTACTTCGTTCCCAATACGTCCAAACCCGTTCTAACTAGTTCGCCACTTGTTCTAACTAGTTTTTAACCCGACCACCCCGTTCAGGACAGTTCAACTCTTTCTCATCTCGTTCTGAGTGCGTTCGAATGCGCTCCTTAAGCCTGTGCAATCCCGTCCTGACTCGGTAGTTATAAACAAATTCGTTCTCACCATTCCTCTTTCCCGTTCAACTTCAACGCTTTAGGCTTTGCAGATCAAGACGTTCAAGTCAAGCACCTATCACACCAAACTAGTTCTCACTACGTTCCGGAAAATGTTGCCAAACGGGCTCAAACTGTGTGTGAACGGAGTGAACGTATAAGCAACTATTTACGATCTTTGTGAGGACTTCATGGACGGGCTCGGACTGGCTTGGACGGGAAGGGTGGTCTAGAACTTTGAGCTGTTCAAAATTCTCCCCGTCCTGCAATTGGACGGAGTGACAACGTACTTAAAACGAGACGGACGTACTACGAGCGGAATTGCCGTACTTCGATCCTACTAAGAACGTGTTACCACGTGATGTGGTCGAGCATCAATGAGGAAGAACGCGCTGGGTTTGTATAGCCCTCGAACCAGGACGGGGTTGCAAAGCACGATAGAAGCGCGTTCGAACGCACTAAGAACAAGATGAAGACGAGTTGAACTGTCTCTGAACGAGGTGGTTGGATTATAAACTGGTTAGAACAAGTTACGAACTAGTAAAAATGGTTTGGACTGCTTGGAAATATCAAATTTATCCGATCTGAACTTGATATGAACTGACTGTGGACGGGTACAAACGAGTTAGACGTATTGTGGACTGTTAATGAACGAACCAAGATCGTATTAGAGACATTAGTCCATTCCGAGCCCGTCCATAAAGTCGCAAACAGTTGCTATTACGTTCAACTCCGTTCGCACACAGTTTGAGCCCGTTTGGCAACATTTTCGAGAACGTAGTGAGAACTAGTTTGGTGTGATGGTGGCTTTACCAATGAGTACATCGCGACAATGGCACGAGAGTGAGATTTATGTAATCACAACGTAAAGTACTACCCACATGCAGGAAGCGGGTGTGAGAACTATAGGGTGCCTATAATCACAGTCAAACATTGAAGACTCAGAGTAGCGTTAACAAAAATATGGAGGGATCATTCTGTGCCGGATACGCTAAATATTGCACTACATACTATGAGTACGTTGTAATGTACAAAATGTACGAAATAGGTGAATTATCCAGGCTAGTTGGCCCGCGACGGTCGTTTACAGGAGAACATTTTGATGATGGTGGCACGGAACAGAGGCTGCGACATGGCGTAGGATATAGGGTTTAGGAGGCTATTCCCGTACTGCAGATTGCCGAAAAAGGCGAAAGCTTCAAGTGACAGACCAGGCACGATGAGTCGACGGTCGATACTGTAGATTAAAGTGATTACGCTAATCGGAATCCATGTCAGTACGAAAGCGATGACGATGAAGAGGAGAGCACGAGTCGCCTTCGTCATGTCAGCCGTCGATTCCACGCGATGTGACGTTGATGTCTGAGTTGTTAGAAGATGAAACAGACCGGAACCAAGAAAGAGAGAAAAAGAAAGAAAGAGAAAGAGAGAAAATCATGACCACCATAGATTTTGATATAAAATATACATGCTATAAAACAAATTCATGCATTTAGAGTGATATTTGATCTTGCAATGGAATCTATTCAAACTTTTAAAAGAGCCAACTGCATATTACTTTCATATTCACATGGGAGAGCGAGGGAAATTCCCCCTCAATGACTGATATTGAGAGATTTTGTGAGAAAATTCTGTCAGCAAAGAGCCTATCGTTCGGTGTAATCGCTAAGGCTGCTAACCTTTTTATATATTTGATTCCAAAGATGGGCTTAGAAATGCTGTTATTTAAACATGATCGCAAAGACAACTTAAAGCGGGACTGCACTATTTGTAGCCACCTTCGCCCTCTATAAAAAAAAAAGAAGCCTAAGCGGTACCCGTTGATCCCCCATGATCCCTTTTTTCTTATGTTAATTAAGAGCAGATTTGATGAGTTAACCACCCGTCAGTTACCCAGCTGGGAGGTCTAATCTCTCCTGGCAAAACTATTGCAGAAATGTTTTCAGTTATACAGAAATCATGTTCAGAATTGTACTTTAACAGTTTTTATCATATTCTCATGTTGGAATAGGCGACGGACAAAGTTACTAAAGTCTAACAATTCTGTAGATTACGAACCGATCTTTCTTGGTCACTCTTTCCGATGTTGGTCTCATTACGTGATGAAGATGATGATACCAAAGTATCTTCTTTGCTCCCTTTCACAGTAATGTCACTACATGAACCTGTATGTGATGTCGACGTAACGCTTGCGCTCGTTATCTCGGTATCCTTAACGGCGGAAAGGTGGAGGTTCTTCAAATCAGTCGACTTCTTGTTGTTCCGTCTTCCAACCGATTTGCGAATCTTGATCAAGATTCTGACATAGAGAACGGCGATGATGGCCAAAGGCAAGAAGAACATGGCAGCACTTTGGATCATATTCGTCAACGGACTGAGAAGGAACCGCTGAGTACAGTTGACACCGTTGTCGTGATCGATGACGAACTCCCACACTGTGACGTACCCTATCCAGAACGAGAGTCCAATCACCCATGGCAGAGAGTTGATGATGATTGCCTTGCGCTTTGATCGGGAGATATAATGGTTGATGGGATCATAGACCGCTTGATGTCGATCGGCACATATCACAACCACGTTGATGTTAGAAGCATTGACGATTCCGCTGAAGATCCCAGTTATGACCTTACAGGCATTTTGAGAAAACGGGTACCGTTTAATGTACGAGTACTCCACGACAGCTCCCATTCCAATTCCAACCAGCAGATCCAGTATGGTGAGGTTTATGATGAAGTAATTATTGTAGGTACGGAGCCGTTTTTCTACTAGGAATGCGCCAAGACTGATGATGTTGGCAAGTACAATGAGCGCGAAAAAGACAGCGGGAAAGATGAGATTCCTCAGATTAGGTTGAGTTGTTCCAAATGGATCCAAAGATTGAGTAGTGACATTCATGTATTCACTTGCATCCTGGATATCAGTCCAAGACATCTCTGTTGAGTAGGTCTGCGTGCTGTTAGAAATATCGGCCATGATCAATGTTGCACCTCACACAGATTTGTATATACTAACTACTTCTATTAACGAAAAGCAGAAGGTTATATACAGTCATATTTAGATTCTATTTTTCTCAACCAATCAGAAGTGAGACGTGAAATTAATAAGCTGCGGAAGGTTAAATGGTAATAGCAAGTTACAGAAATGAAATTGGCAATCACTTCTTATTCAAATTCTACAATCTCTTTTCAAAGGCCGTAATATCCAGTGCAGTCTCTAAAAAAAGATGTTATCGACAGCGACATATTAAACGAACTCAACCTACGTATTATGTTTTAGTCCTTGAAACACATTCGCGTGTTCATATGAAATTGACAGGGAGAAGTTTTATTTTGATTACCGATTCAATGTTCTTTTAGAGGTGACAATACCGTTTTTCTCATCTCATTTAAATTTTGTTCGCTCAACAAAACCATCGTGGCACATATTGCAAGAAAATCCATTAAAGAAAACATAAAATAGAGAACAGTTGTAATGACTACCTCAGGGAATTGTACTATGGACTCCAAAAGGAATGAAGAGTGTTGTGGTTAAGGGGAAAACACTAAATTATTGTCCTAAGCGACATCTTTTCACAAAACACAATAAATTATATACCTCTCTTTAGTATATTGAATAAATCTAGTCATCTGATTGGTCAAAATCGGAGTCGTGATTTTAGCCATGCTCGCCTACCGGTCAATAGTTTTTAAAAGATGCCCGCATGCCCGCCTACCGGGCAATAGTTTGTTTTTTTAAGAAGCCCGTTGCCCCGGGTAACGAGCGCGGATAGCATACAGTGCATACAGGGGGGGGGGGGATAGAATTGCTCAAACTTCGCTATTGATTTTTGGAAGAAATGCTTCATAGAGAATGTTCCATAGAGCATGTTTTAAGGCTCAAAGTTTTCCGGAACCCTTAAGCCGGCTACGGACCCCACGCCGTAATGGCTTTGCGCTCGCAATTTCGTATATTTCACGCTCCCCTTTTTTTTGGTGCAAAATCTTGGATCCGCCCCTGTTAGACATGATAGAAGAATTAAACATCTAGACGATGAGAGAGTAGGTTCATTAAAAAAAATGATGAACCTTTACTGATTATTTTTTTCTCTATTGAAATACGACCTCTGCGAATTTCTAAAGTTTCATTTACTGATGAGAAAGATGTTCCCTTGAGTATGTCGTCTCTTCTTTTTACCAAGATGACATGTGATCAATAAAACCATTTAATCAGTAACTAATAGCATATTTACTAGAAGAAATGAAAATATAGAATAGATAAAGAGAGGGGTAGAGAGATAGAGAGAGAGGGAGGGAGGAGGAGAGGGGAGACCTCCATTAAAAAAGAAAACCGAAGCTCAATTTCCTTTGACCTTTGGAGGTAAAGATCTTTTTCACTGATTGAATTTCACGTAAAAAAGTGTTCTTTTGGGTTTTTAGAGACTTATATTTTGAATTCTTTGGTACTTCCGCAGTGCTGTGAGGCGTACATTCGAGGGAAAATTGTCTTTCTCCTTATTCTTTTTTCTCATTTAATATCTTGCCTGTATCTATACTTCTACTTCTACTTCTATTCTGCTACTTGTCAAAGCCTGTTCAGCATCTAGACTAGGGTTCTGCTGCCGACGGTGGACGGCTTGTGCGAATTTGTGCCAAAGTATTATAAGGTACAAGTAAAAATGAGCATCGGTGTAGATCCCGGGGGGAATGGGGGGATATATCCCCCCCCCAATAATTCACCATCAAAACAACAAAAATGAAGAGAAAAATAAATGTTGAGAGCCCGATAAGAGTAGTTAATGGTTATTACTCGCAAGATGACCATCGATTTTGCTATACACATTTTGCTATCTGATTTTCATAATACATACATAATATTATACGAAGTAAATGAGATCAAAAGTAACGCATGCAAACGCAAACTGGATGTACTCGTTTTAGCTTGATTAAAGTGTTTAGAAAACTACTTTGGAAATATTTCAACAAATTTGCTGAGAACCGATTGTGATTGCGAACTACAATGAGCGTTCCAACTACTCCAAAAATGAAAATGCGCTCTCAAACTCGAAATGAGAAGGAGAACTTTGAAGCCATTGAGCCACCGTCAAAGAAGGAGCCTGGAGCACGGGATCTGCCCAAACATTCACCGGGAGCTCGGCCGAGAGACTCCGCCTATAACTCTCCCGCCAGTTCAGGTGGTCACTCAACCGAGGACATAATGAATGACCCCCAATTGATAAATACCGTTCGGACTCAAGTGGACAAAGCGATTAGCGAAGAAACGCATTCACGTCTAATCGAAGCGATCATCGACGCAGTGAAAGAAGAAGTGACCAAACAGGTTTACGAGTCCATACAATTGGATCTTCACAAATACAGGGAAGAAATCGCGACTCTTCAATCAACGGTCAAAGACCTTTCAAGACAGATGAAGCAAATTCAGCGTTCGTGTGAAGACCAAGAGCAGTACTCGCGTAGACAATGTCTTCGTTTCCATGGTATCGCGGAAGGAAAGAGCGAAAACACTGATCAGCTGGTCATCGATGTTGTTCGTCGTAATCTTGGAATCAATCTTGATCCTGGGCACATCGATCGTAGCCATCGAATCACGCCGAGAGTTAGGAGCAGTGGATCACAGAAACCACGACCGATCATCATAAAGTTCACCCGATACAACACGCGTCATGAGATCTACTCAGCTCGATCTAAATTTCGGGGCACTGATATTTTCATCCATGAAGACCTCACCGTGAACAGACAAGCCATCGTCAACAAACTCCGCTTCCATGAGAATGTCAAGAAAGTCTGGACGCTTGACGGCAGGATCACGGCTGTCAATGCGAACGGCAAGAAGATCTCCATCACAAGCCTCGCTGATATTGACTCCAAACTGTAAGCTTATTTCGTTGGTTTGAAAACTCAATGAAACTGATTTTTTATGCCTCTAAGATATCCTTGTCTTTCTTGTGCAAAAACAGTCAGAAATAATCAGAATGCTGTAAAATGTGTAGTTTGTAATAGTTGGATTCATCTTTCATGTTCTTGTTTAGGTCTGGATTTGTTCAATTCTAGTCAAGACTGGATTAGTAGTAAGTGTATTTTTTCTGAATTGCCTTTTAATTTTCAATCTCAAGATAGCTGTGGAGAAAAAGATAGTAATATTCATTCCGTATTGTCTGATGTTCAGTCAAACCCAGTAGTTAGTGATTGCCTTCATAATAATCATGATAATCTAGTTCCAGCTAAGCTCAAAGAGTTATTTACAAAGGGTACGAAAATGGTACAATTAAATGTTAGAAGTTTATTGCGAAATGTTGATGAATTAAGAATATTATTCAACAAATATCCAATTGATATTGCAGCTTTCAATGAAACTTGGTTGGACGATTCCATTATGAACAGTGAAATAGATATTGATAATTACAAAATCGTTCGTAAAGACAGAAATCGGCACGGTGGGGGTGTCGCTGTTTATATACATGATAGCATTGATTTTGAAGTTTTAAATCATGAATCTTTACATAATTTGGAAGCTATAGCAATCCTCGTTCGAAATAAATTTTCTCACCCCTATGTCTTTATTACTTGGTATCGTCCTCCCAATAGTTACTCTGAGCTTTGTTGTCATTATGAATCGTTGTTGTCTTTTATGGACAGTTTTTATCATAGTACGGTCATTATGGGCGATTTTAATTGTGATATTCTAAAGACCCCTTTACATAGTGAAACTAAGAGATTGATGCAAATACATGAAATTTATTCTCTTGAGAACATAAATGTCACAACTAGCACCCGTGTTACTGATACCTCATCTAGCCTAATAGATTTGATGGTTACTAACAGGATTGATCAAGTTAAGTTATCTGGTGTTATCAATATTGGATTAAGTGACCATTCACTGAATTATGTTGTTTGGGGACTACCTTGTACTCACCATGTTCCTCGTACTATAACGTATAGAAAAGTGAAAGGTATTGATATTGTAAATTTTTGTGAGCAGCTTGATAATCAACCCTGGGAGAATGTTTACTTAGCTCAAGATATTGATGAAGCAGTTCAGTTGTGGGAGAATTACTTGATGGAAGTTGTCAATACTATTATGCCCTCTAAATCCAGAAGAATCAAAAATAAAATTTCTCCATGGATGACTTCTGAAATCATGAATTTGATAAAGAAACGTGATAAAGCCAAAAGAAAAGTACGGAAAAGCAAAAATAACGATGCTATGAATTGTTATCGTAAGTTAAGAAATAAAGTAACTTTTGCAATAAGAAAAACTAAAAGACAATGTAATGTTAATAAACTGTCCTCTGCTATGGGGAGATCTACTGAGGTCTGGAAGGTTTTGAAGACTGTTTTGCCAACATCTCGTACTAATAGTACTGAAGCCCATGTAAATGATTCTCATATGAGAGCTAATGAGTTTAATCTATTTTTTTCTTCTATCGGTGCAGAGTTAGCCTCTAATTTTCATGATCCTCCACATTCAATAAATGATGATGAAGTTCGTGTTAAGAATGATGCTAAGTTTACGTTTCATTTAGTCACTGAAAATGATGTTCGAAAAGAACTAATGAAATTGAAAGATAATACTTCTGTGGGCTTAGATGGGATTTCTTCCAAAATTTTGAAAATGTGTGCTCCTATTATTGTTCCATATCTTACTCACATAATTAATAGATCATTCCTCGAGTATAAGTTTCCAAATCAATGGAAGAGGTCAAAAGTCATTCCCATCCATAAATCTGGCAACAAAAATTCCCCAAATAACTTTCGTCCTATCTCAATACTACCTACGGTATCAAAATTGCTGGAAAGATTTGTTCAGCGGCAATTAGTTTCTTTTTTAGAAGAAAACAAACTTTTATCAGCAGAACAATTTGGCTTTAGGAGTAAACACTCAACAATAACGTCTTTGGTTAAAATTACAGATAGATGGATGAACGCTGTTGATCAGGGAAAATATACAGGAGCAGTATTTATTGATCTAAAAAAAGCTTTCGATTGCGTTGATCCTGACTTGCTCCTCGAAAAGCTACGTAATATTGGTATAGCTGAAGAATGTTTGCCATGGTTTAATGATTATTTACATAACAGGTTTATTTCCACTTATTTTGGTTCAACTCTTTCATCTCATTTACCCATTTCTTTTGGTGTACCGCAGGGTTCCATTTTGGGGCCTTTGCTTTTCATTATTTTCGTTAACGATTTAACTCAATATACACATTATTGTTCCATTCAACTTTACGCTGACGATACTGTTCTTTATTTTTCAGATTTTAATGTGGAAAGTGTTCAAAATAAACTAAATCATGACTTGTCATATATTTATAAATGGATGTGCAATAATAAGTTAACACTGAATTTTGATAAGACTGTATCCTTACTCATAGGCTAAATATTTCTCTCATGTTACTTGTTTTACTCGAATTTGTAATTATTATTGTAAGTTCTTATTTTGCTGTAAGTTTTCCTTACTTTTGTAATAACTATTTTCATGTTTTCTATTTCTATAGGGACCCCTCTGTAAACCAGCATTGTTATGCTAACAACGCTGAGTAGGGCCATCCCTCCGTCTTTCTTTTTTTATAAGTGTGTCTTTATGATTGTAAATATATATATATATATATATATATATATATATATATAATTTTGTTCATGTTTTTTTTAATTGACGGAAAATAAATACAATACAATACAATACAGACAACCGTAAATGAGACAAGAATAAATTAAATTTTCGCTCATACGGCTTCATCAGGAATTGATGAATTTATTCAATTTGTTCAATCAACAGCATCATAGAAATGCGGTGCGCCAAATGCTAAGACGCAGCGTTAAAAAGCAACGAGCTAAATTTTAAGCGCGAAGCGCAAAAGTAGCAATCTGCAATGCACATCAGACAATCCTGGACAGTGTAAACATAGATGAACTCTGTGACGAATTCGTAATGAGATTGGAGACAAGGAGTTCGCGCGGGAGCGGGGAAACTGAATTCATACAAGGATTTAAAGAACGGTACAACGAATCGTTTTCTTTCTCTAATAATTTAATGAAACGTCAAACCTTCCGCGCTTCGCGCGGGAGCCGGGAAACTGTATTCAGACAAGGATTAAGAGTCGAGAATGGTACATCGAATCGTCTTCTTTCTTTAATAATCTAATGAAACGTCAGAGCTTCCGCGCGTAGCGCGGAAGAAGGGGAATTACTTGATTCAAACAAGGATTAAGAGTCAACAACGGTCCAACGAACCGTCTTCTTTCTCTAATAATTTAATGAAACGACAAAGCTTAAGGGGGAAAAAAAAAAACTAAATTCAGACAAGGATTAAGAGTCGATAATGGTGCATCGAATCGTCCTCTTTCTTTAATAATCTAAGGAAACGTCAGAGCTTCCGCGCTTTGCGCGAGAGTGGGGGGGGGGGAACTGAACTCAAACAAGGATTTAAAGTAGAGAAAGGCCAACGAATCGTCTTCTTTCTCTAATAATTTAATGAAACGTCAAAGCTCCCGCGCTTCGCGGGGGAGGGGAAACCTACCCCTCCCTGCACCCAACCGCCTAGGGAGCTTGCTTCGCGTGCTCACTACCGCCCCCTAAAATGAAATCCTGGCTACGCGCTTGGGGAGGGGGTGAAATTTGCCACACGCTTCTACCTCTTGGTTGCTTTGATCCATTGCCGAAAATATTTTGGCACCTATCATCCCCCCCAACCGCGGATACAAATCTACACCCTTGAAAATGGGTATACACTCGACGGAAGGTAATCTTTTTCTCTTATTCAATTTTCTCATTTTATCTGCATCTTTATCCTTCTTATAAAAATATATATATATTTTTACCCTAGAATAGGCCACTATTCACTTCCGGCCCCGGCCGGAAGTGAAATATTATTGCGCAATCGCTTGTTAGCTGCTGGCACGCGCTTTTAATTCGAATTCGGCAGGCGTGCACTGAGGTAGTGATCATGTTTCAATATTGTTTTGTTATCCAATTGGTCTTCATTAGACTAAGGAATATATAATTTTCAAATATATTATCATAAAGATATATATTAGTTTGGATTTTTTTTAAAAAGCTTATGATTAGTAATGTGAAACACAAATTAAACGAATCAATTTAGGCCCGCGTCCCATCTAGCTAGCAGCATGTTCACGCACATGGCATGCACATGTATCAACAAAACGTCAACAATCACAACTAGCTGCTAGCCGGGTTCCGAAAAAGCGCGTGTTCACGGAACAAGAACGTCCTTTGATCATTCTCATCGGCGTTTTCCCCCGTTTTTCTTCCGAACCCGTTCATAGTGGCCGTTTCATCGGAGTCACACCGATAGACAGGCGCTGACCCATGGGGGGCGACGCCCCCCCCCCCCCCCCCTCGACAAAAAAAAAGGTTTTAAAAAAATGGTAACTTTAATTTAACCTATTTAAAACAAGAAATGGAAATGCACCTGGCACAAAAAACAAAGATAAGTAACAATATATATATATATATATATATATTACAAAAGGGGGATGTTCAAAATACAATGTGTAAAATTTTAGCTGTGTTGAGTTGAACAAACCATTATTTACAACAATCAGATACCGCATCAATTTGTGCAAGAATTATTGTACCGTCTGCATACAGTAATGTAAAAAGCCTGAGATAAACATCTATACCATTTTGATACGCAGCTGCATCAATTTTGTCAGGTAGAACATCTACTCCAAAATTTTCGCAAAGGAAATGTTTGAAGTCACTTAAAAAAAGGGCGAAAAGCATTTGAAATAACAATTTCTCCTTGTCGCAGACTCGCAGTACACCCATGTTACAATCAAAATATAAAGAAGACTTTTCTGATCCAGAAATTACGCAAACCTAAGTCTGAGCATGATTATGCTTAATTGCATTGAAAAAATTAGCATCAACATTATTCATAAGTAATTTATTCCAAAGAGAACTCCTGTCAATCAAATTAAATGCCTTCTGGTAGTCGATAAATGCATAATAAACCCTCTCTTTTGAAGAGAGATATGTAAATAGATCACTGAATGGAGAACGAAAATATGATAAAGCGTTGACCATGACCATTTCGAAAACCAAGCGATTTATGATCTTCGAGATAAGACGTAAGTCGCTTATATTCAAGACTGCTGTAAACAGCTTGTCAAGACAAATAAGCAACATTATTCCTTTTTAGTTTTGGGATCACTATGATTTCCTTTCTTCTGATAATGCATAATAAACCTTCTCTTTTGAAGAGAGATATAAATCGATCACTAAATGGAGAACGAAAATATCATAAAGCGTTGAATGACTATTTCGAAAACCAAGTAATTTACGATCTTCGAGATAAGACGTAAGTCGCTTATATTCAAGACTGCTGTAAAGCTTGTCAAGACAAATAAGCAACATTATTCCTTTTTAGTTTTGGGATCACTAGCATTTCCTTTCTTCTGATAAAGAGGGTGAATTAACCCTATTGTCCATTCCGATGGTACAATTCCACTTTCAAATACAATGCTACATAACCTAACGATTACTGATAAAAACAGAATTTGTGCTACACTTCAAAAAATCATTTAGAACTAAATCATCGCCATGTGCTTTACCGTTTTCAGCCTATTTAGTTGATGTATTTTTTCTTCCCTAGTTATAGAACGATTGATACATTGATTGTTCGAATAAACTTGATCAGGTTGAAATATGTCTGCATTATCTCTATGATTTTGGCATAGACTACGAAAGTGTTGTTCAAGAAAATGAATTTCAATTTTTCATTACTTAAACCATTAGCTAAATTAATAATTTTCCAATATGCTCATGGCTGATTGCTTTTAAGATTTCTTAATTCACCGTGGATTTTTATTTCAATTTTTGTTTGACCGAATAACTTTATATATATTTATTAAAACTTAGTATATTCATATTTAATACTATCAGATTTGTCAATCTTCCTAAGATTGTTTTAGATGAAAATACTGAGCCCTTAACCAAGCTCCATTTCGTCCAGATTGACAAGATTTCCACTTAATGATTTCCATAGGTTTTTACAATTTCGCTTCCTTTTGGGGGTCTGCCGTAAGGTAAACATTTTTTAATAAACAAGCTACATCATCGATTAATTCCTGGTCAACCTGAATGTCGTGGCCATCTAGACGATCAACAACATAATTTATATTTTTGACTAGACTCGATGTTATCAATTAAATCTTTAGCAGAATTTACACTCCATTTAATTTCCGTTGTTGTTCAAGAATCTGTTTGGATATTCAATCATAATAAAATGGGATTGTGTTTATCAGACATATATGGATCAAGTACATCAACCGCAAAATTATGGGAAAACTTGAAATGATTCGAGCGATTCGGCACAATAATCAATGGTACTTATTTTAGCGCATGTAAACTAACCCTGTTTATCAACGCTTCTCGACCATTTGCAATAATCAGTTCAAAATATCTACAAAGTTTAAGAAATCTTTTGCCATGGTTATTAATAACAGCGTCGCTGTTACATTTTCTCTAACTTATGTTAGAAGCCTGAAAATCAACAGTTTCGCAATAATCGTTATCAGAATCATTTCTGTGGTCTGAGTAAACATGCGCGTAATTAGTGTAATTGGGTTTTTACCGACGTTTATCAGTCAGAATAGTGTCATAACTTTCTGGAACTCTTTTATAAGAAAATGGGAAATTTAAAGACTCCAGGGTATATGTATAGTCTAGCCTAAATTAATGCTCACGCAAGGCCAGGGCCAAGTCATACACACATACAATTGCAGTCTCTAAGAGAAAGGAGTTATCGAAAAATGATTTTTAAGTAACTGATGTTTATTCACAAGAAACATGAAGGTGATAACCAATATATTTACTTGCCACAAACTAACAACAGCTACATTTAACTCACATTTATACTGGTTCTTGCCCTTTGGCTTTGATGATGCCCCCGAGCAAAATCCTCCCAGCTCCTTCTAACTCTAACTTAGTTCTATACAAAATCGGTCTGCCTAAAAGCTACCTCCGCTCCAAACTTTTCACACACTTCCAAAACCCCTGCCCAATCAGGGCTAGTCTCCTAATTCAGACGTCCCTTTTTAAATCGTTCGAGCATCCAATTTCTGTAACAATAGATATGATTATTCAAATTATTCTGATCTGGAAACCGACCTTTAAAGGGGGTGTAGCATGGCGAGACTACGTGACTTTCCCGTGGCCTGACTCGGGGCCGGTCGGGTATAACGACTACGGACGATGCGACCGCAGATTCACGCGCGTGCAACATTCGCAAAACTGAAGCGTGAAGAGAACTTCGGTTTGTTTCGCGAACGCTAGCGCGCTGACCATGTAAAGTACCGTTAATCAAGTCCATCGGAACCAAGGTTAGTCAGAATCAGTTTGTGGATGAAAACTGAGGGTTGAGAATACCGCTGGACAAACACGCATTGCGTTAATGTTTTTATTCATTTTTGTTTGGCAACCAGTCAGATTTCACTTTTTTTGCCACAAATATTCATTCTAATGCTATGAAATAAAACCTCTTAACCAAAAAAATTATTTTAAAAAAATATATAAAAAAAATCTTATTTTAATGCCAGAATTAATAATTTAAAATTGAAAATACCACAACGTCCTCAAATGTTAACTTCACACGGATCCCACGTGTGTGTGCGTGTGTTTGTGTGTGTGTGTGTGTGTGTGTGTGTGTGAGAGAGAGAGAGAGAGAGAGAGAGAGAGGTGTATATGGGAGAGAGAGAGAGATAGAGAGTTGTGTGGGGGAGAGAGAGAGAGAGAGAGAGAGAGAGAGGTGTGTGTGACAGAGAGATGAAAGAGAGAGAGTGGGGAAGAAGTGAAAGAGATTTGCAAGGTGCAAGTACATTGTACAAGAAGACGAAACCAATTGGTATTTTGACATCTACTGCAGATTTCCATGACAGTCATACAAAACAAAACAGCGACAAAAAAGAACAAATGGCAATTGCAACCCATTTTTTTTTGGAAGAAAAAAAATAATGGGAGCAATAGAATAATCGCAGATTGAGCATGATTTGACGGAGAAAAAAAAACTGGGAGAACATTTCATGATTTCCAATGTTATGAACAAAACCGACTTTAGTATGACAGCGTAAGTTATTGACTGCAACCTTGGCGACACATTCAATCTTCGGGCTTTATACAAATCAGTAATACCTCACTGCTTTTATATTTCCCTATAACAAGTATTAAAGCTCGTCGGTGCATGTATAACAATCTCGTTTATGATCACGATATGATTTATTGTCAAGGCGGGGGCGAAAGTAATTGCCGTCTTCAGTTATGTGGAATAGTCTGTCCCTGTATTGATAACAACTATAATCATCATCATGATGTAATGTGTTATCCCGACTATTTTTCACGATGTCATGGTTACTTGACGTCCAGAACATCCTTGATAAACCAATCTGTGACGATCCTGTGATGATCGTCTGCTAGTCTCTTTATCTTGAATGTCCGGTTGCAGAGCTTTCCCGCTAATTCTGGATAAGGGGCACTCTCGACCTTCCCCAAGACAAGATGATAGACAGAACTGGAAGTCAATGACATGTAAAGAAACAATGATGTTACCATTTGTATCTGAATAGGAACAAATTGTTGGTAGTAGAATAACCAATAATGGCGAGTGATCTATTTCAAATTTCCTCTACGTTTATCAGACAGACGGATGTGCAGAAGCCAAGACGGACAAACCAAAAACACAATGGCTTGGTCGGGATTGCCTTGGCAGAGGCATAATAGAGAATTTGGTTGTTTCTAATTTGATTCGGCAAGTTTTCCGTCGCGTTTCGACACCCACCTTTGTCACATTAACTAAGGAATATACTACTTACGGAAGAAAGAAAAAAATGTAATATTAAATGTATTCATACTGTATATGCATGTGTATCGAGGGAAATAAGATTCGTGATAATTAATCAGGTAACAAAAATACCCTAAAGGATGAAATATATGTCTGAAAAATAAGATAAATATTTGTAACAGATGAAAGCGATAGTTGACTAGACATACAGTCAGACAGATGAAGTTATTGACATACCCTGCATCGTCATCATTTGTCACAAGCCGAGTGATTTCGGTGAGAAGATTCTGCATCGTCGCGTAGTATTAAGCAGGTTTCCACGAGCATATAAAACAGACAAGGATCATAATCAAAACTTGTTAAAAACAAGTTACCATTCAATAAAAAAATAAAGTAAACAGATTAGTAAAATATACAATGCTTTCCTTTCGAACTTCTTGACGTTAATTCTTTCCCTGTAGGTCTTCCCTCTTCCTGTTTCTCTATCTCCCGATCGTAAAAAAAAAAACCTTCTCCTTGCCATGTTCTCTCTTAGATGTAGCTACCCCTTTCTCTTCTCGTTCGTTTCGTCAATGTTTTACCCGTTTGTTATTCTTTTCAAAAAATACTAAAAAGAGAATAATGAACATATCTGAAATTTATGAGAATTAAAAAAAAAGTTGACCTGTACCATAGCGCTTACAAAATTACAGAATTGAAGAGAAACAAAAATGGTGATGATAAAAGGTATTCTCTGAAATATGAAATTATCATTACCAAAGGAAAGCCGGGAAGGTCTTCAGTCTTGTGTGTTTCTGCTCTTGTGATCACGTGGCGTTCATCGTCACGCCAGCCCAGTATCACACGGGGTATACCAGCGATGTGGTTCTAGGACCAAAACTGAAACAGCTTCTTCCTTTGTGGTTTGAGGACAGGAGTAATTGAACAACTTATTTTTCAAAATGAACAAATCTTTGGTCATCATTTTGGTTAAAAAAAAGTGTAAAATCAAATATCACGTCTGTTTGGCATCATTTCATTTGTAAAACTGTAGAGAAGAAATTCACTACCCTTTGTAAACGTTATCAAAGCTCACCTTTACATTATTTCATCTAAATAATAGTTTTAACAAATCTCATTCGGTAACATACCCAATAATGAACAAAGATTTGATCATTTTAAAAAGATATACTGCATGTTAGGAGTAAAAATTAATGTATAACTTTGCAATTTCTTAACTAAAATGGAGTACATAGGTCGCAAAAATAATAACAAACAACATGTAAAGCATTGATAGTTTTGACTCCATAATGATCGAGATTTAAAATTAAATCTATAATTCGTTGTTTTGTTTTTTAAGGAAAAGATAAACAGATCCAACAGATGACAGTGGAATATAGAGATAATATATAAAGTGATAAAAAAGATGAAAATAAATAGAATGGCATGCCTTCGTACATCATGTGCATTGGAACCAAGATGTTAAAGGATGAGAATCAATATATCATAATAAGGACAACAAAACAAATAACGAACGTCCGCAGTGATGCCGCCGATATTAATCATTAGTAAAAAATTACTTGAAAATTTCGATGAAAAATATAGGCCGATAAAAAGCAAAAGATATGGCCCAGATATGGACAGGGAAAATAAAATCCATAAGGCTACGGTCACAAAGGTTCGTACGAACGATAATTTCGTACGAATCTCCCTGTTTTTCCATTGTCTTCCCGAATTTCCATTGTCTGAAAATCGTTCGTACGTTGTTCGTAGCAGTTCGTAATGGCATTTGTGACCAAGGCTTTAGACACAAGTTTTGTGATCACCTTATCCCGAACACCTGAATTAACAAGTGATTGTATGGTGACAGTAAATTTTTAGGACAGTCCATTAGCATGTGATTTGCATCCATGCGGTTTACTTCTTGAAGAAGAAAACAAAAATCAACAATTGCCAACAAAAAAGTGTAAACCTAAGGTATGAAGGATTATGCATTTATGAACAATCAAGCTTCTTAAATAGACAACCTTAAATACTACATAATACAAACAAAAAGGAATATTTTATTGTATACTGATAAAAATCCTAACCGAAAGAAAGCCTTTGACTGTTGAAGGTCAGTCAAGGCGTTGAATTCTCTGGTAGTCCTGATGTTCACGTATTTCAGATGATGTAAACCAAGATAGGTTGGCGGAATCTCTCCGTTGTCTTTGTTCTCGGCATGGACCTCGACGGCGAACATCAGTTTGAAGTCGCCGCATCGTGCCGCCATGACAGCCTCGTAGGAAAGGTTGTCGTTGATAGGCTGCGTGGTGTCTGGCTTTGACCCATTTTTCTTGAGGGAAATCAAAAATATTGGTTGAACAAACTTTAGAAATGGTAAGGGAAAAGATTATATTCCATGCTGATTTTCATGTTGAAAATAGGTAATCGTAATGGTAAGGAATAAAAGCCAAGTATTCAACCACTAAAAGCACAACCAAAAGCAAATAAATGTGGGGGAAAATGAAACAGGATAAAACTAGTCAATTATTGCGAAGTTTTATTAATAATACGTTTTTACAAATGTGTAGATCTTTTTTTCCCGCCAAATTAAACAAAATTCATAGAGCAGAACTTGGCCTGAATTCTAAATCAGACCAAACGAGGCACCTAGTTTTTAGTTCTTCCTTCGTTCAATTTAATGACAAGACATTATAATGCAGTTCATCACTCTATTCGCCTCTATCCTTCTCTCTCCCCATCTCTGCATTTACCCGGTGTTCACGAATGGTAGTGGCGTATCAAGAAGGATGGGGGCGTACCCTAGCCCTATATCTTCTGCTGGATACGCCTCTATTCTCGCACACTCACCGCTTGTACAATACTGGGCAAACTTTTCCCCGCTGTACACCTGCGTCCCGTCAGGATCGTTCGGATTGTCGTGCCGACTCAGTAGCTCCAGCTGCTCCAGATAGTAAGTTCTTTTGAGGAATGTGACTAGGTACTCGGTGCGATCATTATTTTGCTCCATTGATTAATTATGGTAATGTATGCAAATTTATTTCAAAAATAATTTATAAATCACAAATAATGCTTCTTCTCCTTCATATTTCGACCGATTTTGATTTGATTTGTGAATATATCATAGAACTAACTTTGGTACACTATACCTCTACGCAGAATTTTGAAATTGTTCTCCATTAATTAATTATGGTAATTTATGCAAATTTATTCCAGAAAAAAACAAAAATTGCTTCTTCTCCCTCATTTCTTGACCGATTTTGATTTGGTTTGCTTTATCTGGTAGAGCTAAATTTGGTTTACTAAATTTCTACACAGAATTTTGAGAATTTGCTCCATTGATTAATTATGGTAATTTATTCAAATTTTCCCAAAAATAACAAAACGTGCTTCTTCTCCTTCATTTCATTTATAAAGTTTTGTGCAAAATATTAGGATGATTATTTGCAAAATTGATCCCTCACAGAAAACACTTTATTTGTGGATTAAAAAGAAGAGAAAAGAGAGGTTGAAAATTAAATGTTCAGAACGCATTTTGTTTTTAGCAAAGCGCTACTCCCGGGCGCTATCAGCGCAAGGCCAGAATAGTCCTAGGCATGGCAATCACACTGCATACCCCCCCCCCCCTTGCTCACACACACTATGGATAGGTAGAACTATGGTAGTAGGGTCCATGGTAGAACAATGCTCACAGTTATTGTTTATGCTGGTGGCCCAATCTGGCAAAAATATAACAAGTTTATAAATGATAGGAAATATCAAGAAATGATAAATGTACTAGCGAATATAAATTTAGAGAAATGGTGGTCGATTTGTAACAGATTTGTGTTGCTTTCCAATCTGTTAATTTTGTTTTAATTCATCAGTATTATGCATGCATTGTTTTCATTCTCTTGTTACCTCCTAATTCTTCAATTTGTTTAAATATTTTAACAATTTTCTCACACTAACTCGTTTTTTTCCCTTACAAAATTGTTATTTTGCCATATTTTTCTGTTGACAATTTACTGACTATTTATACCTCTGTCCTTTTCTTATCATAATAAAAGGTGAGTATGTTTACATTTATCTCTTACTAAGTTCGAGTCCTGCTTGTCATAAAACTATATATTTTTCAACCAATTTTCATTCCATTTTATTTAGTTTCTATTTAATCGTGTACAGCTAAATAAAATTATGTCCCTTCCAGGGCATCAAATTTTTTAATTAGTTTGACCAGTTCAAAAGTGTACCACATAAAATTTACGATATTTGTTGTTGCGAGATGCGGATGAGCGCTACGTCATTGACGTTCTGGTTTTAACCTGGGATGCAGTATTTTTAGTTTATACATAATTTTGTCTTGTCTTGTCTTCTCAGACTTTGATTTTCAATCGATTGATTGATGTGTGTGTTTTGTTATTGTACTTTTATTTAATTAACGATTAAATTGTTCAGGAGAATAAATTTTCTTATTTTTATGTAAGATTTGCTAATTTTCTTTGTTTTGGCAGGAGATCCCCGACGCATATTTTTCTGTGACTATGGTAAGGAACGAACTTTCTACAAGGACGTAAACCAACCTTTTACAATGGCTCACGAGCTCAAAGGCTACATGAATAATCGATGGCGATAAAGAGCGAGTAAAACTGCGAGATATAAGCTACTTCAATGGCTCCCTCTACTGGACGAAGGCTGGCAGTCCCAAAGGCATCGCTGTCATGACTAATTACGATAAAAGCAGTCGATCATTCGACATCAAAGACAACCTACTTAACGGTGTCGCACCCTATCAATTGCTCATCATTAATGTAAATCCATGATCAATATTTGACAGAAAAGAGCCCGGTTGTCTATTGTTTATTTGTTTCAGCGTTGTCAACATTGTTGTCATTAAAATGTTGTTCTTAAATCTAAATGAATATGGGTCAAACAAACTGTGGAACGTCAATTGACAGATTCTCATGCTCAGTATGGTCTGCTTGAAGGGGCGGCCGAGCGACTTCCAAAGTGGGGAGGGGCACCAAGAAAAAAAGGGCACTATCTGGAAAAAAGGGCACCTACAAACGGAAATCTCAAAGCGAAAATATACACATTTTAGACATTGGTAAATACCCCTACATTGTGATTACAATTATCAGGGATGATTTCAATATTTGTTTCACTTTATACACCATACAAGATATTGCTTTAAGCATCATGCTATGCACTTGGGTTTGATTGTCTAAAGATCGTGTGCAAGCGAGCGAGGAAAAATGTTAAGATGTGTGAGGTCGCAGTACGAAAAATTACATCTTATAAAGAGGAAAAAACCCAATCCTAATGGGGTTATAAGCATATTCTCATAACGGAAGACTGAACAGACCTTTGAAAAGTAACGTAAATATATCATCTATTGCTCTTTAGAGTCGCTTGAAATTAGCTAGGGCGTGTTTAATGATGAGAGAAAAAGGGGACACTTATCAGGAAAGAAAAGGAGCATGTGCCAAAGTACAAAGACTAATTATCAGAGGTGAAAATGGGGCACTTCTTACACCCTCAAAAAGGGGCACTCTCCGGGGGTGAAAAACGTCAGTCATCAGAATAGGAAATGGACATTTGTCGACGGAAAAGGGGCCCCCGTCAGATTTATAAGATATTATTATATATTGTTAAAAGGGAAATTATCAGAGGTGAAAAGAGGAGCTTATCGCACCTGAAAAAGGACAATGACCAGATACGAAATGGGACACTTATGTGAATGAAAAAGGGGCACTTGTAATAAAGGAAAATGTGCCTTAGTTAAAAGAAAATGGGCACCGATCAGATTTTAAAGGGGCATTTATCGGACGTGAAGGGGGCACTTATCTGAAGTGAAAAGGAGTAACTTCTCGTACCTGAAAAGGGTCGTTTACCAGAGAAGGGGCACTTATGAGAAGGGGAAGGGGCTCTTTTTTAATGGGGCACTAGTCATTAGGAAAAGGGGCACTTATTATAGAGAGAAAGGGCACATGTGAAAATATTAGGTGCGCTTATCCGAGTTAAAATGGGGGTAGTTATTAAAATGGGAAGGGGCACTTCTAACAAAGGATAAGGGGCACTTCTAACAAAGGAAAAGGGGCACTTGTCAAATTAAAAGAGGCACGTACCCTTTTAGATTTAAATAGGACAATTATCAGAGGTGAAGGGGGCACTTCTCGTACCTAACTATAGGGGCACTAACTAGAGATTAAAAAGGGCACTTATGAGAATGGAAAATGGACACTTATTGCAAAGGAAAATGGGAACCTGTGAAGGAAACTTTTGCAAATTACTAGAGGCACTTGTCAAAGTAAAAAGGGCACTATTCCTATGTTAAAAGGGGCACTTCTTAAAAGTTAAAGGGGCACTTTCGGGTGCTTGAAAAAGTGGGGGCACTGTGCCCCCTCTGCCCCCCCCCCCCCGAGGGCCGCCTGCTTGTATGTACGATAATTCGCATTGCGTTGACTATCGAACCTTCAAACATTCTTTATGTTCAGAAAGATACTTAATCTATCTTATTAAAAGAGATCTGACAATATTAAGTCGTTTTCGCTGTGGCAATCATTACTTGCCGATTGTAGCTGGTAGATATTCAAATACTCTCCGGGAAATGAGGCTATATGTACGCTGTGCAACTTGCAATCGCTTGGGGATGAGTTTCATTACTTGTTTGTATGCCCTGCCTTTCGTTCAGACAGAAAATTGTTCATCCATAAATATTTTATTGAAAGACCGAATACACTGAAAATGGACCGGCTTTTTAACCCTAATAAGGCCGGGCTATTTGAGGTCTTAGTATGGCCGGGGGGGCATTATGGCCCCCCCCCCTTAAGATCTTGGCCGCGAAGCATGTCAAGTGAAGTGTATAGAATAATATGATAATTTCAATTTTTAGAAAAATTTACTCATTTGCATATTTATGGTAATTTATGCAAATAAAGTCATAAAACTCACATTTTTACCCATAAATCATACATTCTTCATAATTAGGCATTCTTTTTCACTACATATATTCATTAGACCATTCTGAATAATAATACAACAAAAAAATTGGAAGAGCCAGCTTATTCCTAATGTTATCCCTTGTTTTGATAATTTCTTATGTATTTCATTGTTTTTTTTAACTTATGTATTTCATTGTTTTTGTTGTTTTATTTCATTTCTTACATCAATTCAACTATTTTGACACCCAAAAAAGCACCTAAACTTTAAACTTAACACCTTAAACAAGAACCAATAACCCATGTTTGATCTGTTTTTAGGAAAAATGACTTTTCCATATGTTTTGTACACAAATCACGAAAATAAGCGATTTTCGGGCTGACATGCAAAGACAAAAGGTCACGTGACCTTGTAACCGAAGGTCCGATTTTCAAAAAAATTCTTTTAAAAGTTGCGCAAGACTCGAAAGAAAAAAGTCAGCGAGTGGCGGGGCGCCATCCATACGCGTTCTTGAGCAATCAGAAAAATTGTGGAGGGGGGGGTGGCCATAATGGCCCCCCGGCCTTATTAGGGTTAACTCCAATAATGTACAAACACGTTTAAACTTAGTAAAATTCTGTCGAAAAATAATGCTTCGTTTTCATTAATGTAAGTATGTGCAAAAAAACATGTTTATCAGTTTAATATTAACTTTATGTTTCCCTTTTTTGTCTTATATCAAATTATTAAATTGATATCAAGAATATTTTCAGTAATTCATTAATTCAAATATCAATTTACTGGTGCCAGTAACTTTTTTTCATTTGGTTCCATTAATGTCGTCATTAATTATCGTTGTAATTATTATTATCGTTTTGTTTTTAATTATTATAATTATCATTATCAATATTGTTATTATTATTACTATCATTATCATCATAATCGTTCTTACTTTTTTCGATAGTGTTATTTTGTATTAATTAACATTAATTCGATTTATATTGTATACTTTACAGTGTTGAATTGACAAATTCTAACTGATTGTAAACTTCTCCAATACCCCAATGTGGGTGACATGAGAATAAATTGTCTGAACTCATATTAAGCGTATTACACTTCATTATTACGTCATCATCAAACAAAAACCGCCGCGGAGAGGGGGGGGGGGGTTCGGTTCAACTACACAAAGTGTGCCTAACAATTAAAGACATATTACGTTGTAAATGATGCTGGTGGAATACTTAAATTTCAGACTTTGAAAATGTCTCACTCTCCACTACTTTGGATATACCGGCCCTGGCCCGCTGTGGATACAAATATGTCAAAGTGTACTCATCTTAAAGGAAGAATGCTTGAAAGTCACATTTCGACTTATTGCAGCATATATTTTCTAGAATTTAGGCTACAGCTGAAGTTAGCGTGGTTGTTTTAGAGGAACAATTGAAATGATACATTATTTCTTGTTGAGGATATGCTTTTAATAATCGATAATTATGCTCATGTTATATTTTGTTTTGCTTTTCAATATTAAATTAATGGTACCATGTAAACCCCGAGATACGAACCGTAATTTTGTATGTATGGATGGTATAAACTCCTTGAAGTGATAGGTCATGCTTGCTCGAATATATCTATCAAACTCTCATTATTTTGCTATCAAACTTTCCATACTCATAATTAAGATTTTCATATCTTGGCCAAAAAAAAAGCATGTAACATTAATTATAGTCCAATGTTATAAATGTACGGAATCTGAATACAGTCTCGTAAAATGTTGAGAATGCAGGAGTGTAACTTGAATTATCGAATTATTTACCTAGGTAAACTGATTAGAAACACTTGTATAAAAATCATTATATTCCACATACAGAAAAGGTTGATCATCCAGCATATAAGTATTGGCGTGTACTGCAAGGTTCTGGAATCATCAAAATGATAATAAATTTGGCCCAGTCTTGGTAAATTAAGTTACAAGCACTGTACACAGAAAGATGTATATGGGACTATGCGATTTCTATCAGGTCGGATCGATATAATAATTTACCAAATATATCAATTAGTAGGCGTTTTCCCGGCAAAACTTGTATCATCACGTATTGGTCAACAAATATTCTTTCACATGATTGGTAATAAGAGCTTCCATTTCATTTTTTGAGAGGGGAACGTTTCCAAAACTGGTCTTTACCTGTAATGTGGTCGGTAACGTATGTGACAAAATAGCTTGGACTTCCCCAAACACGATATAGTTTCTACCGATAATTTTGTACGCCACTGTGGCGTATACGATGATTCGTATTTCCCTAGAAAAGGGAAACATGCATGTAGATCAACGAAAGCCCAGTCATCATTAAAATCATCACCCACGAGCTTAACCCCTTAACGACCAGCAGTGACCTCCCTCTTGATTCGGTCGTGCTCTCGTTTGGTTCTGGTGTGGTGTTCCCTTCAGGATCTCGAGACCCCTCAACATGAAAGTCCTCGAGGATGACGTCTTTGCCACCTCCAGATTTCATCACAATGACGTAATATTCTTGATCATCGTCCATTTCTTTCTCAGGGAAGGACAGGATGTTCTCCTCTGCGTTGGGATCCTCTTCAAGGGCATCGGTGCAGGTCTTCACGATGAAAGCCACATGCATACTCCCGTCAAGGTGGTCCGAAATCTGCCGGATTTCAAATCAAAAGTAGGACTCTACCAGAATTTGCAAATTGAGGTACCTTTTGTGATGTTGATGTTAATGGTGATGTTGATGATTGTGAACAGTTGTTGATGTTGCTGTTGTTGTTATTTTTGTTGTTATTGTAGCCTTGGATTTCTGGGGGCATCGGCTCTGCTCCATAAAGCTGGAAAATACGCCACTGGTTTTCTTATTTCTTCATTTCATTACAAACTTTAATAATACTATATTCGTATAATCCCATTTAACATTTAGACTAGTCTCCGACTTGCGGGTGAATTCGTAGAGTGTTGCTGAAAATACGGTCGATTTTATTGCTATTGTTTTGTTTTGATTTGCAGTGTCATTATGATTTCAGCAATGGTCTAATTCTTTTTTTGTTTTACATGTGCATGTATTTATTACCTCAATACTGTAGCATTCTGCAGCGGGTAATGATTTCGCGAACTGCGTTCCATTAGCTCCGACTCTGCCATCTGAGCTGATGGAATATTTAAATCCCAACGGGTCTCTGTTTCCCGCCAAAATGTCTTCCCGCGCTTCTGCGTCGTCAAGCAGGCTGCCGCTGCGGATGAAGATTTCGACGGTTGCAGTCGATGTGGAGTCGTATCTAGGGATGAAATTAATGCAAGACATTTTTGCAGTTTCCGGCGGTCAATATTGTCTTTGCCACATTTAATGTAAATAAGATCGCAAAGAATTTTGAAAAAGTCAACTCAAGGAAATTTCAATAGCCTTATCCATCACGTATTAAAATGTGCTCACAAGACAATGAGGAACAGCCGAACATGATGATATGCATTATACGATACGGTATTGAAATTGCCCTCGAGTAGATTTCTCGAAATTTTTTGCTATTGTGTTTATTAGACTATATACCCTGTTCACACAATTCTGGCAGAACCTTTTACTTCTTGGTTCCTATTTTTGCCTAATTCTTTAAAAAATTAATTTGTGCTTGAAATGTTTTTTTCTAAAATAAAGAGTGATTTAATCAAGACTTTATGCACAAAGTAATCATTGTTATTATTTTCATGAAAATGGGATATAGTCTGATGAACAAGATCGTAACTACTTTCAAAAATGTTTAAGTCAGGGGCAAATTCAATACACTTTAGTACATCCCATGAAAATGCCCGGTGAAAATCGTGCACGGATTGCTTAATACGTATTTGTAATGTTTTTGTCCCATCCTGTCTTGTTTATCTTGTCCGTGTTATGACTTGTTTCGTCATGTCTTGTTTATCTTTTTATGTAATTTTCCTTTCCTTTGTGTCCCGTTTTGTCATTCTTTTCTTCTTGTATTGTTTTTTTTTATTATTAAGATACTTTAAAATGGTTAACGAAAATATTTTATTATATTATATCTATTTTACTGTGATTATTAAGACACTTTAAAATGAATTATGATAATAATGTTCATATTATATTTATTCTTGGGAACCTACAAAAACAAGCTATGCTTTCCAGTAGGTTTCTGTTTCATTTCATAATTTTGATCTTACTTTGTCAACTATATTCTTTATTGTGCAAACAATAATTGTTATATGAAATGAATAAATAAAATCAATCATTAAATCAATCAATCAATCAAAAGGTGACGTACAAGGCTAGGCTATTGAAATATCCTTAATATGTTGATTTGTTTAATAAGACAGTAGTTTCGATCGTGTTGATAGTATTATCAATATTTCCTACCTGTCCACAAACTGAACGCGAACACTAACTGACATCCCATCCTGACTCCCCGGCATATGCTGTCTTTTAGAATGAATAATCGCTGCTCGAGAGGCGTTTCCAGATATACCAAGCCCTTCGGTGCTGAAGAACGCAAAGTTTCGTCCATCTTGGTTCTCAAACGCCACCCATTGGTCTGCATTCCAGGACGTGTCTAATGGAGGCGAAGGCGTCTGTGACGGATCATCCAGTGCGTTTAGAAACGCCTGCTTCTGGAGATCTGGCAGGTCGTAGAAGATTCTCTTCGTGTCGCCATATGTGCGCAAGTCCACGAGTCCTCCGACGTCGACGTTGTCGCTTACCGAAGACCATACGGTGATCGAGAAAGAATCTCGAAGACCGAGGAGCCACACGAATTTGGTCCAGGATGTTTTACACCAGACTGCCCTGATTGGGAAGGTGACTGGTTGCGGGTCGAGGGGGTAGGAGTAGTACAGGTTATCGAAGATCATGGTCCATGTGTAGAGTTTATCGGCCATCAGCGGACCCCAACCAGTCGTGAAGCCCAGAGATAATGTCGTCTTGTCAAAGTACCTGCAAATTGCAAGTGTTTTTGGTAATTCTGATGATTGTTACAGATCAAGAAATACCTAGTAGTCAGTATGATTCCCTCTATTGACGTTATAAACGAATTCTGTAATATTGAAAGAAGTTGTACTCTTCCCCAATATCACTTATCACAGCATTATTTGTCCGGATTATTTTTCTTATATACTCTCATGTAACTTCTTTCTCTGGAGATTGATGTCGGTCAATGTAAGCTGTTGATATATTTGGAACAAAGTTAATGTAGGCCTGTTATCATAAGCAATTACATTATCATAGGTTAAATTTGATGAAGAAAGGCTACTGTAAAGCTATACAAATATCTTGTAAAAAGAATCCATTGACACAATGGTACTTACCTATTTGCGATGTCAATGAAGAGTTGAGGCGCCACGGGATCACGTGGTGAGTTTGGACCAATCACGATATCAGCATTGATCCAGAGTGGCGCCTTGAGTTCTGATTCGTACTCTCCAATTAGCTGCATGGAAGGTTCTAGAGCTTCCAGATACTTAAAGTCCAGTTTCATCCCTGAGTTCAATCATTAAAAAAAAACATATCATTACGATAAACATCATGGTGTCCATGCATTCAATATAAAAAAATGAACAATATGTTCTTCTTTTACTAATTACAGCACAAAATTGCATTTTCATTGATTTTTTCTGTTTTGGAGCTTGCATCTCTGATATTCAACTTTGTTCAGCAAAAATCTATAGGTTATCTCTTGCTTCAAAGCTGAGCACTGTTCTTCCTCATCTGAAATGCTCATAACTTGGTTGGGAAAAGTCAATCCACTTGAAAATTAGTGCGATCACGATTTAGATTCTATAGTTCCGAGAAAAAAAACAAGTCACTACCAACCTATGTCAGCGTATTGTGTTGTGACCTGCAGGAAGTGTTCAAGAGTTAGGTCACTATCAGTCAAGGGAGGGTGTGCATGAACGGGAATGTTGGTCTGATTTTCAGTCCCGATACCGCGCAGGATGATATCGGTTTCGAGCATCATGGTGTCGTCTGCGTGGGTAAATAAAAGTAATTGTCACACGTCTTTACGGTAACAACAGTTTAAAGAGGTTAGGAAATGCGCTGATCTTCACCAGGTAAAATGAACATAATGAAACAACAGCAGGAGAAGGTTCAGAGCCACGCAAACATATTTGTTGGCAAAAGGATTAACACATTGAAAGAGCGAGAGAAAATCATAACTTCATAGCATTAATGGTTTGAATTCTTTAGGAATTGGGTCGATTGATTTTTCAACATCGTGGTAAAAATTCATGAAAGTGAAATCAAATGAATGTGTTATGATCAACCCTATAAGCAAGGTAATAAAAATCATTGTTATTTTCCCTTGGGTATAAAAGTGTTCTAGATGAAAAGTGTTCAACGAAAAGTTCCTTATCACGCTGGGGTATTTAAAAGAAGTTCATTACACCTAGAATTAAATATATGAATATATATAAATATACATTATATACACTGTGTTTCAAAATAAAGTTAAACCAAACTCAGAGGATTAATATTCCAAGCTGATTAAACTTTTGTAATTAACATGCAGCTTAAATTGAGAGAGAAACTTCTCAGCTTTTCAATGGTCCCTTACGCACAACACAGATGTCACGCATGAAAAAATGCAGATATTGAAGACAATATATACGAATTCTATTTTTTGCAAGTAGGATGAAAGGCTGAGATGAACACTTTCACTGATGCCGCAACTGAACGAGTTCTTTGTCATTGAACATGGCCACTTTGAATGGCAAGTTTGCAATCTTTTGTATATAATGCAAAATTGAAGGGATTGCTTTTCATGACTGACAAGTGACTAATTTGGGGATTTTCGGGCTCGGTAATTATCAGTTATCATTGCCAAGACGATTAACTTACGATTAAAGCACATCATTTTCTTTATGGTTACAACATTTCACCTGTCAGTGAGTATGCATATATTCAGTTGAAATGTTGTAACCTCAAAAATATTTTTTCCCGCTCTTTCAATTCGTTGGTCCTTTCTTTTTAATTTACCAAAACTAGCGAAAATTGAAATCCCTACATGTGGTTGTTTTCATCAACAATGTATTCGGTCATGCGTGACATCAGTAATGCAAGTGAGGTATAATGGACCATTTTCATAATGTAACCAAATTTAATACACAAGTCGTTGTGAAGTGCCTCAATACAAATTATTTCATTCACCTGATAAGAATAATAGTAATTCAATAGTCGGAATGCAAACTGCATAGGTAGGTCAAGCCATAATGTTTGTCCAACCTTGCAACAACTAATGTATGCATTTTGGATTATGTCTATTGAAATACTATTATTCTTACCAGGTGAATGAAATAATTTGTATTGAGGCACTTCACAAAGACTTATGCATTACATTTGGTTACATTACGAAAATGGCATATTGGAGAGCTGAGGAGATCCCCTTTAATTTTCAGGTTCATTTCAATTCAGAAATGAAATTGAGCTATGAAACCAACCCTGTAAATTTGCATAACCTTCAATTGTGATGCATACTGTATATATATATATATATATATATATATATATATATATATATATACACTTTAGACAGAGCGAAAGAGAGAGCGAGAGACTCAATGCAAAATATTTTTTAAAAAACTCCGTTGACAAGGTAATGGTGTAACAAATTTAAAACTTCTTCAGGTTATGATACTGCGAGAGCTTATATATATATATATATATATATATATATATATATATATATATATATATATATATATGCGATATAATGCGAAAGGAAATGAGAAAATAATGGTTGTGTAGCTTAAACCAAAGTCCAAAATTGCTGTCCTTCCCTCTTTTTTTTAAAGGATTGAAAACGTGTCTCCGTCGGAAATCGATCACGGCTCACTGGTTTAGACCAGTGTCTCTGGCGACACCAGCTTATTGACCAACAGATTTTCAACCTCCATTGATTAACTCCTTTGTGGGGATACTATAGATTAGTTTAGTATCATATTTCATAGTAGCCCATACCCGAGAGACTCTGGTTGAGGTCTGCGATGCTGTTGACTCCATGGGCCCAAATCACGTTTAATCCATCCCCGTCAGTTGAAGGAAAGAAATCCAGTACATTATCGTCCGTATGAGTAGCTCCTTCTATTGACATAATGATAATACCATTAATGATGATCTGACGATAATAACAATAATGATAATAATAGTGATAAATATAATAATAACAAAAATCATAATAATGATACAAATAATAATAGTAATTATATTAATGATAATAATAATAATAATTATGATCATATCAGTGATATTAATTTAAATGTTAACTTTATTTGAATTCAATTGAATTGAATCAATTATGTGTACTGAGGGAAACCTCATTAGCAGTAATGCTGCTCTTCATGACGGCCATGCAATTGTATTACCCCAGTAATTGCCAGGTATTACAGCTGGGTGGAGTGTTTGTGGCAGATTTGGATAAATGTCTCGCAAATGACGTTAGATCCAGGCTGGGATTCTAGCACTTTACCCTTGGACTGCATGAGAGTCAAGTAAATGAACCAATATACCCAACACATCCACAGCTGTTATGTGTTGGGATCGGATTGATGTTGCGCAGTTTACTTTTTATAAATATTGTTTAGAGAGTTAATCATGAGGAACGATGACCCAAATTGATAACAACTTCGCATGTATGTAAATACTGTTAACTTGTATGAACAAAGCTCAAATAATTAATATCAACAACCTAATTACTGTTTTAATAAGTGGGAAGGACACTCTTGATATATAGCTTTAGACCCCCCCCCCCCCCCCCCAAAAAAAAAAAAAAAATCTTTGTTCGCTCGCTTTGCTACCTTGCAAGTATAAATTATCGCCTCATTACAATTAGTTTGTATCCAGCTATTCTCGGGCACGATTACATAAGCAGTAACAATAAATTCACCAATACAGACAGGAATGATAAAAGAGGTGTCAATGTTTAAAGTTTCTTTTCTTTGTGAGCCCTGCTGACATAGCTATGTAATTTTTTTTTTTTTACTTGTGAGCTCTGTAATATCGGATTTTTGTATAGGGAATGTACATGTTGAATAGTAATGTAATCTTTGTATTGATAATTTCCACTTACCTGTATAAACATGGAGGAATACGACCAAGCATATGAAGCGTAATAGCGTCATGATTAATGATGACAAATTAACGTGCGATTGTATTCCACATTGCCGGAACAAGTCATCAACATCCAATAAGCAGCAGAATATTGGCTATTGACTTCGATATGAAATGTTAATTTGCTTTGTCATAATTATCTTCGTGAGATAACGGAATGGCCTCTTGGCATGTTCATACAGTACAAGGTTCAGCTGTGTCTCAAGGTCCATTTCATTGTAGCCCCCAACGGCCTCCAAGCTATGGGACACAGATATATCAGGGAGATGACATCTCCCTGGATAGATACAGTGTATATAGATAGAGAGATGGATAGGTTCATGCGTTGATAGAGCAGACAGCATAGGCCTACTTTGAGCAGAGGGGCTATATGTGGCATGAAACATCAAGTTCTGTTTATAATACGCATAATTTTGCCCATTTGGTAGCAAATAATATAACTACTGATTAAAGGGGAAGTTGACCTTGACGCCAAGCTGGTTTAAAAAAAAAAACCATAACAATGAGAGGAACCATAGTCTATGGAGGAACAGATCAGTAAAAGTTTGAGCCAAATCTGATTAAAATAAGTAAATTATGAACTTTTGAAGTTGCAATCGATCAGACATGAATTGAGAACTTTATGGCGTATCATACGAGGTCCCTTCCCATTTGCTATGTACTAAAAATTAATTTAATGTTTATGCTTTTATTAATACCCATTTTATAAATATCGGGTAGAATTCCTCTTTATCATTTTCCGTCTAATCGGAGCGAGAAGAGTATTTACTCATATGTTTTGACACAATGTTAACACCCCTCTGGCTCTGAACAGAATATACGAAAGCACTTTAAAAACGATCGTTTAGCCACATTTTTTTGCTCCAAGCAATTATTTGTAGGTCTGAACTCCACAAAATTAAACTTGCACAACAAAACTCACACCCTAACGCTTATACTTATGTCAGCACTGTATTGGCGATAAGTCCCATCATTTCGAGAGTGAGTGTCTCTATGGGTCGAGTTTGATGGGGATACCTAAAATATTATTCAACAATAATTATTATCAAAATATTATTTTAAAGTTATTCTGAGATATTTGAACTATAGTCCTTTCCACTGTTATATGGCGCCAGCTTTCGGCACTGGACACGCAAACGACCTCACTCGACGTTTGGAAGTATAATGTATAGGATATTTTAATGTAAACGAATAGAAAATAGTTTCTGTAGAAGAATGGTCAATAAATTTAAAGAGAAGATTGAATTCTGAGAAGAGGTGAAAAATAATTTGTGAGCGTTATCATTGCATTATGTAAATGTGGAAGAACATCAGATACAAAAATGTTCCCTGAAAAGCATGGCTCTTCAAATGCCTTGATAATAATATTCTACTATATGGCGTGTAAGATCATACAAATCGGGACTGATTTTTATGCCACGACACTAACAAGGGAAATTAGTCTGTTTTCTTTTTGTTAAACGTGGTCTTTGGGTTTACCTGAATAGACAGTTCACGGTTAGCACATGTCCCATAATTATGATCCCAAATGTCCACAGATCTTTAAAACATGAAGAGGTCCCACTTTGTACATTCCGAAATAATCACTCCTACAGCGATGGAGGTGCTCAGGGGCGGCGATTTATTTTCATGACCGGGGGGGGGGGCGAAATGCGAGGGACGGGGGAGCAGTACCCTATAATGAGCAAAGACGGGGGTTGGGGGTTGGGGGTTGGGGAGGGGGTAGAAAAAAAAAATCCTCATCCCCACTCTTACATGGTACATGCAGGCCCCGCAGGACGTTTTTCAAACTGTGGGGGGGGGGGGGGCTAAAGTATTTTCGATCAGGTAGAGCAAAGCGAGCGAAGCAAGTGGAGCGTAAATTGCGTGGGGTCCAGGGCAGGCTCAGGCGGGGGTCGAGGGGCGTAGCCCCATGAAGCTCAGGGGTTTTAGGCATTTAATAACGGTCAGCTGAGCAGCCCTCGGAAGGTCAAGGGTTTTAGGCATTTAATAACGGTCAGATGAGCATCCATGGGCCCTCCTTAGAGTCCCTGATGGGGTCCAGGGGGCAGAGCCCCCGGAAGTTCAGAGTTTTTAGGTATTTAATCACGGTCAGATGAGCAACCAGGAGCCAGCCTTAGGGCCCTTGATGGGGTCCAGGCGGCAGATCCCCCGGAAGCTCAGGGAAACCCATGCCATTCCAGCAACATTTGTAAATCACTGGTATCGAGTTAGAAATTTAAAAAAAAAAAGAATTTTATTAGGGGGCAACTACCCCAAAGCCCCACCCCCATCATTACGCCAGGGCGAGGGAGCATAGTGAACGAGAGGGGTGAAGGTGACGAAAGGGACTACCCTCCTCACAGGTTTTTGAAGTTTTGTTGTATTAACAAATTACATTCCTTAGCAAAACAATAGTATAAAAACAAGCAATATATCTTTTTTAACACTCCAATTTTCTCGAATATACACTTTGAGGAATATTATGCGAGGGAGCGTAGCTCCCGAGCGAGAAGATTTTTTTCATTTTCATTTGTCTAAACGCTGCACTCTTGGGCCCTCCAGAGCCTAGAAGTTTGTTGCAGTCTTTAGTCAGTATTTGCTATACATTTATTTTTTTCCCACTTTTTCAATTTTTCAGGGGGGGGGGGGAGCAATCCCCCCTAAAAAAATTGAGGGGGGACGTGTCCCCCCGCCCCCCCCCCCCCCCCCCCCCCCCCCCCCCCGGGATCGCCGCCCCTGGAGGTGCTACATTATTAGTCTCTGTTTCCCCCCTTTTCAAAGCATACTTCCACCTGTGTATCATCATGAAGTTACTATGGTATAAATGAATAATGAGTACATAACCTTCATGAGCACGTATCCAGTTGTTCTATGCTCATGCTCAGACTGCAACCGTGAACTGGCTTATATACCAAAGAGATATCTCTTTGCTTATACCACGGACCATGCAGATTGAGATGATGTCGTTTGCGTATTAGAGCCGAAAGCTGGCGCCCTTAAACAGCTTACCATAGGCATGTGAGAGTACCGGAGAACTATTTTCTCTAATTTTTGTTTGAAGAAAAAAATGCCTAGTGGAAAGAACCAACTTTTTCCACATCAATTTTCCAGTATTAAATATAACTTGATCGAAGGCTGCGAGAGAAAGAGAAATGGAGAAAGAGAGAGAGAGAGAGAGAGAGAGAGAGAGAGAGAGAGAATATGATGAAGAGGAAAATGATGAAGAAGTAGACGAATTAGAAGAAGAAGAAGGAGAAAGAGGAGGAGGGGGAGGAGGAGCCGAAGAAAGTTATGGGTGGTGCATTGTTATATTCTAGATAATGTCGCGAACTAAGACGTAATTGTTAATGGTTGCAAGGATTATGACCAAGAGATGGAGAAAAATAAATTAGCTTCAATAGGAATCACCACCACCACCACCACCCCCACCACCACCACCAACCATTACGACCACTTCCACTTCGCGATAACCCAGCAAAGGACCCTCCCTCGGCCTCCGCCCCCTGCTTGTTGCTGCCTCATGATGCTAGGCTACAGATCGCACGCAATCGGCGCCGCAATTATTTGCAAGATACGCATATGCGCTGCATGCATGGACGGGCGCGCGTAATTTCATTGACGTCGAATGTTCTCCCACTTCCACTTCCTGTTGCAGCGGTCACGAAAATTTGACTTCATCGGGTCAGTTTTGGTGTCTTGTTTTGATTTTGATTTCCTAGACGAAACTCTTGGAAGTTATCATGGCTGATGACGAGCCGTCAGACAGCCCCAAGGCTTCGGATATTTACAACACACCTCGTGTTGTCACCATCTGCAAAAGCGAGACGGGATTTGGCTTCAATGTACGGGGCCAAGTCAGCGAAGGTGGCCAGCTGAAATCTATCAATGGCGAACTCTACGCTCCTCTCCAACATGTCAGCGCAGTGTTAGAAGGCGGGGCAGCCGAGCGAGCCGGTATCATGAAGGGCGACCGGATCTTAGAAGTGTAAGCAATCCTATTTTCACAATTTATGAATATATAAAGTTTCTAATTTATTGTTTCCTTATTATGAAAGATGAGCTGTGACTGTGTGTGAAAATGTTGTAGACATAGAAATGGATGAATGGGACTGCATTGAACTTCTAAACATACTAACATTGTGAGCAATGTTCCATGTTCATTCGTGTAATCCGTGTTGATATTGAACGTAAAATCCTCTTAAAATGCGTCGAGAATATAGATCTAGATACAGTGTGATAACTAATATTCTACACTGTCTTTGCAGAATATATAGACCTAGATCTAGACCTAGAGTGTATCTAGATTATGGCTAGACTATGTCAATGTTGAGTAATGAGACAAATTTTGTTTAGATTCTTGTTTCAAGATACCGATAGAAGTGTTGTATTTGAGTGGTTTAAGCACTTGACTTGCAAGTCAAAGGTCGTGGTTCGATCCCCGATATGGTACTAATGTCCTTTGGCAAGACATTAATCTTCATTTGCCACACTTGACCCAGGTGAGGTGAATGGGTACCTGGCAGGAATTAATTCCTTAAAACGCTGGAACGCTGTAATGGCAATGGGGTAATAATTAATGCACCTCAAAATAGAATTTCTAGATAGACGGCGCTATAGAAATGCCAATAATTATGATTATTATCTTCCAGAGAAAATAGCATGCAGCCTTAACGCTGACACCTTGTCCTTAAGTAAGATATGCACTTAACATCTATTAAGTTTGCTTGCAGATTCAAAGTTTAGATATTGAACTCTGAATAAATGCCAAGAGTTGCCTAATTTTCTTTTACAATTGCCCTTCCTCTATTTTCTAGGCAGTTACACCTCGAAGTTCGAAGTCTTCTTGTTGATTGAAATTTAGTTGTTGCATGTTTTGTTATATCAGAATTGTGAAATTTATAGTGTACGCATTAAGCAGACTCAAGTATGGAGCATCATGCCGTAAAATAAGATTGTTATTCTTCAAAGTTTGTCATTGGTGTTTGAGGTATCATTGGGTCAGAAACTCAGAACTGGACATCTGTTGCAACAGATAAAGAGAGTTATAGGACTGAAAATGCTGTTTACCCAGAATTATTATTAAACATTTTTGTGTCACATGTGCTGACAGACTTAATTGCTGTGATCTATTGGTCTCTCCTTGCAACATAACTGATTGGGGGTGTGCAGGGGCACCACTACACTGGGGTTTCTGCCTACTCTTATATGAATAGTGGCATGCAGTGGGTTCTTAATGTGAAAAGGTAGAGATTTGCCTCTTCATGGGGCTTCCATTTAACATCCTATCCAAGGGATTGTGTGTTTTCCACTTTAACCTACATGTAACCTGCGTCTACAGTGTATATAACAGGGGAGGGGCATTTCAGCACAAAACGCAGCCTGGGTTGGATTCTAACCCATAATATTTGGTTCAACAGCCAACTTACCTTTGTAAATTAGTAATAATTTTTGCAGTCCTAAATACTGATGATTCTTTTTAGGTTTAGCATGCATGTGATGATGATTAGACTAATTGTCTATGGCCATTTTGAAGTCAATGGTGAATTGCTGGATTGATCAATAATGACCAATGAACATTGAACCTAAAGGGCAGGGGCTTGGAGTTATTTACCTTTAAAAAATGATTGATGGAACCCAAATATAGACTAGTAAAGGGTCCAAGTATAAAACAACCATTTTCCTTCTCAGTAAGTTGTACATGTATAGCAAGATTTCAAATGGATTAAAATTCACAAATCCACAACATGTATGCAGCAATGGTTTGCCCAGTCTAGCATAGAAATTTGGGGATCATGCCATTTTCAGCTTCCAGCAAGAACATATAGGGGAAATCACCACGTGGTGGTGGAGATTATTACAAATCGAATCAGCCAGATTCTGGATTAATGTAAATATGTACACTACATGTATGCCACTAAACTTTATATAGTACATGTGCTTCTGTTCAAAATGATATGTTGTCATTTCTATTGGCTTTCATATGATTCTGTCAGCTTTCATGACCTCATTGACCTGCATCCCTAAATTGAATTTTAAAAGAGAGAAGGGAATCTCTCATAAACTCAATTTCTTTTTTTACTTTTAAAGTTCCTCTCTGTTTATTAAAGTCCTTTAAAACACATGTACTCATAAGACCTGGATACAGTAGTTCTATTTAAATTGATTGAATGTTCTACTGCCCTCTTGTGACATAGGCAAATATTAGTTTTGTGTGTGCTACATCAACACAGGAATAATTTAAGTTTGTGAATGCAAAGGATGTGTGTGTTTAACTCTTTACTAATCTGCAAGAGTTTGCATGTACTGTATGAGCAATTAATGAATCATATATACACCTGTACATTGACAACCATTAAGGATGACTAAACGATCCCTTCCCTTCCCCTCCCAGGCACAGACCAATTAATCATTTCTGCACAGTGTGTAATGTGTATACCGGTATGCCTTTGAAACATAACCTGTAATATGAAGGGGACAACAGGTGCCTAGGCGCTCAAAATCTTTGTCCAAACTCCTCCCCAAACTTCACAAGAAGCATCTAGCCCAACAGTAAATCGGGTTATTACAGTTAAGAGCACTAAAATGTTTAAGCGTTTTGCTGTTGTCTTTGAGTTTCGGTAATTACTATGGACTTTCAACAGAAAATCCTGCAAGACTTTCACTGGATTTCTAAACTTCATATGATCTGCCAAATGGTCTGCTACATGTATGTGCATGTACATTTTTACTATTTTGAAATATCATTTCTAGTTGTTATTACTACTACTACTACTACTGAACATGTGCTTTGGAATAAAACCTGGCAGGAATTAATTCCTTGAAATGCCAGAGTACCTAAATGGCCGCCTTGCTAAAGCCAGGGTAATAATCGGGCAGTGCCAGGATCGTCACAACATGCCGGTCATGTGGGCTATATAAGAAGCCACCATTATTATTATTATCAAATAACTAAGAGCCACTATAAACATGCCATGCACATCAATTGTATTTGTACATACACCTGTACATGTTTATTAGATGATGATAAGATTATTGCCCATCGGATTAGAAATATCAACAAACTTTAAAACTAAAAAATGTTACACACACAAAAAAAAAAAAATGTACATGTAGACATATATAGTCCTACCCTAAATCTATGCTGCACTAGTATACTGTGCAAGGTACATGTACTGTGCGTCTATTTGCCATGTCTGTGGTTTCAAGCAGTTTGTCAATATTTGGAATTGACTGAACAACAATTAATAAATCCACACAAAAGTTAAGGCAAGTGGATGTGACATTCACACACAAAAATTGAAAACAATCAGACATGTACATGTATTTTGAGTGGATCTGAAACAAATTTTATCTTGTTATTTTTAGATTTGTAATGGTAAACAAATTCTTCCATCAAGCCAGACATATACCGGTAGTTTGTACAATGTGTTCATGTTGTGAACATTGTACATACATGTACATGTACATGTAGGTCTACCCTCCTTGTGAATTAACAGCCTAATACAGAAATACAAGGTACATGTAAATGAAACCTTTAGTGATGTCTACATGTATGTCCTGATAGATGGCTAATGATCACACTTTTAAATGGTTGGCTTCGCATTTTTGCAACAACGTTCAAAGTCACATTAGGCCTGTTTTCATCAGCTTGAGTTTGCCAAATAACCTGCTATTTTCAGACTGGGGTTGGATATCATCCCAAAGCTCGAAATTCCGCTCATCACAAACTACATGTAGCTCGGACGAGTGCAAATTAGCCCGCTATTTCCCAAATAGCGGGATATTTTGGAAACAAGACCAAGATTTCTGGGATATTGTCCCGACCAAATATCCTGCTAATTGCAACTGCAGGCTAATGACGACGCAAATTAACTGGTTAATTATCGATTGCGATAAGTATTTGGCAAACTGGAGCTGATGAGGACAGGCCTATTGTTCTGTTACTTTATTGAGTACGAAGTTACCATTCCTGTCCTTGGATGGGTGCATCCCCCGTGGTATTCTGACTAATGATCATAAAACGTGCATCTGATGGTGACAGCTGGACATGTTCTGGTTGAGTCACAATTTGTGTACAAGTACATGTACAGGTATGTTCAGCATTTTGGAGTTTTGATATGAAAAGTGTCTGTTTAATACACATGACTTTTTAGTTTTCACACACAGGCACACACACAGGTGCTGTGATATAATGTGTGTATGATTGCTAGAATACTCAGCATGTGCACCTGTAAACAAATTGCATCACATTTATCTAGTGTAAGATTGCATCCTAAAAATGTTATGTAAATATAAATTGTGCTGCAAACGTATAAAATGGCAAAGTAATGCCTCCTCCATTTAATACTTGACATTTTCATTATGTGGAGGAGGTGGAACGAACATGAATTCATGTTCATATATATTCTGTGCACATAAATAATGACATTTTTATTCAAGAATTGACATAAGATCACAAGCTTTTCTTACAAATGTCATATTTTATCAATCAATGTACATGTATAATCCAGCATGTATTGTACACCATGGTAGTACATCTCCACTCATTTCCCAGGGCTTCTTTCTATTCCTCACAAACCTGTTTTGTTGATCACGTTCCGGCCGAAACGTGACCTAGTGACCTGGTTAGATGGAGCTCACAATAGAGGCTGATGGGTTTCCCTTGCATCGGAGTTGACATGGCCCAACTCCTTGGTTGAGCCAAAACTTGCACCCTGCCGATCAACTCTGAGGCACACAGTACATGGAGATTAACATACATGTACAAGTAGTTGGTGATTTACTTAACCTGTGATGCACATTGTACCATTTACATTTTTGTCAGAGGGGTGATGAGTTCCCTTGCATTGAATTTGACATGGCCCAACTCCTTGGTTAAAGATAAAGACCAGTTATGGTCATGCGATCGCATTGTAAAAGAAACGTGGAATCGATCAGAAAAGGTTAATCATCTACATGTAGCATAAAATATTAGTGTGTACTGCAAGGTTCTCGAATCATCAAAATGATAAGAAATTTGGCCCAGTCTTGGTAAAGTTACAAGCACTGTACACAGAAAGATGTATTTGGGACTACGCATATGTGCACGACACGTGCGTTATATCTATCAAGTCCAAACAGATATAATAATTCACCAAATATATCAATTAGTAGGCGATTTCTCAGCAAAATTTGTATCATCACATATTCTTTCACATGATTGATAATACATTTGTAAGAGCTTCCATTTCATTTTTTTAGAGGGGTGCGTTTCCAAAACTGGTCTTTACCTTTAAGCCAAAACTTGGAACCTGCTGATCAACTCGTAGTGATATGCTGCATTGCCCTTTGAAGATTACAAGAAGAAAGAGGAGAAGGAGGAGAAGGAAGAGGAGTATTCTGAGGTAGATTATGGAAGCTCATTTATAAAATATTGGTGCAGCATTTATTTTTTTGTTGTTGAATTGATTCAGTTGTTAGTTGGTTCATCCTTTGTCAATTGTGCCGGTATTCAAAGGAAATCATCCCAATGCTGACTTTTGCAGGTATCTGAAGGTGCCTGAAGGAAACATATAATTTTTATGTATTACATAAATGTAGCTCCATTTTATTTGACGATTAAAAAACAATTGAGGAATAACAAGCAAAGCAGTTATTGGATGTCAAATAATCTATTTCAAAAACTAACATTACACTTTTTTAAACATATACAGTACATACAAACAGTTGGTCGTACAGACTGATGGTAAACTTTCCAGAATACACCTTTATATGAATGAATGCCCTTACATATAAACATTAGATTTGAAGTAAAATACCAATCTTGAATTCAGTGCATGTACACATGTTTGTATTTTATGCATTTTCAGGTTGTGCTAGTTTTGGGTTGAACTTGAGGTTGTTCGTAGGGCCCTTCATTGTATAATCAAATTTCAAGGCAACTGTTACAACTGCCATCCCCTGAGGGCCGAAGCCATCCCATGCATAGACAAGCTGACAGGCCGGTTAAAGAAGAGAAAAGCCACAGCCTTCAGACTTTCAAGGGCTGCATATGAACTAAAACACAAGCTATGTTCACCCGGGATGGTCTAATTTTTATGATTTAAGTTTGTGCAACATCGAAATTGTAAACAACGTTCCAATAACAACAACGAGGCTTTGCATGGGGCCCAAAACTATGAGTTTTTTAAGATTTAAACTACAAGCCGGGAAAGCATTTATTTTAATTAAAAGCTTGCATCCATACGTACATAACTTCAATTAAGGACCCCCATCTGCTCGTAGTCATTGTGCTAAACCTTAATGGTTTGTAACTTCAAGGAAAGTTAAAATTATGTAACCATGAGATAACTTACTACAAGATAGCTTCAAAATTTAAAACCATGACCTAAACCTTACAGTTGTAGTTAATAGACTGCAGTGTAAACCTACCTACAGTACATGTACATGTACAAAGAAATAAAGAGAAAGCTTCAAAGTTTAAAAACCATGACCTAAAGTTAATAGACTGCTGTGTAAACCTACCTATACATTATGTACAGAGAATGCAGAATCAATGTGAGTGTGTGGGACTAAGATGTTCTGTATGTACAGCATGTGTTTTAAGTATGCTTCAATTGCAGTACCCACCTCCTGATTTCCATGACATTCTCACATCATTGCAAGTCATGCATACAGATTCGCTGAACAAGTGTGTCCCGTCTGGAATGTCAAAGAGTTTGTCAAGGTATTCTGGCAAAGAATCGATAGACCTTTGCAGACAAAGTGACATTCAATGACTCTTGATATGACAGGCAATGTTTGCCACCCACCCCCAACAGGACTGAGTTAAGAGGAACATACATGTAAGGCCTGTCCTCATCAGCTTGAGTTTGCCAAATCACCCGCTATTTTCATACTCAGGATATTATCCCGAAGCTCGAAATTGCGTCTTCACCACACTCATCACAGACTGTAGCTCTTACGGTAGCAAATTTTCCAGATAGCGGGAAACTTTGGAAACAGGACCAAGATTTATCAGGATATTTTCTTGACCAAATATCCCGCTAATAGCAACTGCGAGCTGATAAAGACGCAAATTAACTTTTTTTTTCTTTTTTTTTCTTCTGTTTTTATTGTTATTTCTGAAAAATTAAAGAGTTAAAGCAACAATATAATATATAATATCATCTTAAAACTACAAAACAGGCATGCACTCATGCACCCATAAACACGCACCCGCACACACACACACACACACCCTCACACTCACATACTTTCCCAGAGGGCAAGTTTACATTACAAAAAGTCATTGAAGATGTTAATGACAGACAACAGAGCTTTGCAAGACTACTCCTAAATTTCAGTTAAACTTGATAGACCATTTCTTATTGGGATAGTGAAAATAGCGTGTTATTTGGCAAACTCGAGCTGATCAAGACAGGCCTGTAATGTCTGCCTCTCTTTACAATGAAAAAGAGTATAGAACATGTGCAGAGGAGCAGGATGTTTTCTCTTGTCGGAAGTGTGGAGAGGGGAACAGTGTGTTCTCCAGAGAGAGGTCTTTTGTAGAAAGAGGGAAGTGAGGTAGAAGAACGGGATTTTCCCATGTTTTAAAGCTAAAGACCAGTTTTGGAAACACCCTCCTCTCAAAAAATGAAATGGAAGCTCTTATTACCAATCATGCGAAAGAATATGTTTTGACTAATACATGATGATAAACATTTTGCCGGGAAACCGCCTACTAATAGATATACACTTATACAGTATTTGGTAAATTAGTTAATCTATTGGGACCAAATAGATAATATGCATGTGTCGTGCACGTGTGCGTAGTCCCATATACATCTTTCTGTGTACAGTGATTGTAACTTTACGAAGACTGGGCCAAATTTCTTATCATTTTGATGATTCCAGACCCTTACAGTACACACCAAGACTTATATGCTAGGGGATCAACCTTTTCTGATCGATTCCACAACGTTTCTTTCACAATGCAATCGCATGAACAGAACTGGTCTTTATCTTTAAAGTTTGGTAGATATTTCCTCTTTGTGGCAATTTGGAAAGTGGAATGTAATGTTCTTTCTTGTGCCAGCTGTGGCAAGGATGTTCATAGACATTTGATGTACAGATTTACACATTTTGTAGATACAAAATACTTCCTTTTTGATAAAAGTAATATTTGTTGCAAAGAAAAACAAAATTCTGTATTTGAAGGTGTCTGATTAACAGCTACTTGCTAAACGAGATATTTGCGTACATGTAATTACACATTGTGTTTGTGGCCCTCACTGTACTTGCTTTCTTGATTGCAGATGTACCTTTGGGCTATTTGGCTGGACCTTCATTGAAAGTGTAAAACTCCACTGATGCAGGTTTTCTTTTTGAAAGCCAGAAGGACATTAACTCTTATAGTTTTGATACAGACTTGATGCTTTTCAGGGTCTCATTTGATGAGATGAAAATACATGTAACCATGTTAAGGTAGGACTATTAGCCTGTCAATGAATACTCTTATTGGGACAAGATACACAAGTAAACTTCTGCTTTTATTGACTTGGCTGTCTGAAATGATTTTATCATGTGCACCTACATGTACTACATCTTTTCTCATTTATGATTCTTGTGCATAAACATTTTACAGGTCTGATATCAGGGACACATACATTTGATATTGATTTATATGTAAATAACCATATGGCCATAAGCACATTTTAAATATGTGACTTCTTGGAAGTTCTTTACCGGTAATTACAAATATCAAATGAATGAATCGAATAGTACATGTACATGTACTTATCAATAAATCAGTAAATTGTCTAGCCACTAGCAGGGAATAATTTTCCTCAAATTTTTTGATTAGCAATTTCAGCCGATGGATAAATATTTCAAATGAAATTCTGTACATTTCTATGGAAGAAAACTGCTACACAAAAGATATTTTGTATAGCAGTCATGCAAAAATGCATAGCAAATTGCGATGCGATACCAGGAAAATTATTCCCTGCCACTAGCCACCCAGCAGTACTTAACAGACAGCATTCAAAGCAAGATGTGAGTTGCACTTTGCAGTACATGTTTCGTCCTCTTCAAAGAGTTGGATACCTGTCTAGAAATCTGTCTCTAACCCCTCTTTAGGCTCACTGCCCCCCCCCCCCCCCACCCTCCTCTCCCCACCCTCCTCTCCTCTCGATCACTTCAACCACTTCAAATCACTGACATGAAATTTCAGGTGAATTAAAAAAGATGCCACGTACATGTATGCAAGTTTCTTGGCCGCATCCAATTTCAATTTGCACCCACAAATTAATTTCGACACAAGTTCTTGGCTCGGATCGAGCTGTCAGTTTCTTCATTCTCAATATACTTCATGCAGGCGAGATACCGTTTTACGATAGGTTAGAGACGCAATATCCTAGGACCCTGGGCAGCTTTTTACAGGATTAGATTTCAATATTTTAATCATGATTTTAGATTGGGTGAGATGAACAAGACTCGATACTTTCTCCATAACTCATTTCTTTCTGTATATGTCGGTCACCAAATATTGTTAATGAGAGGCAAGATTTCGAGTTTGACCCGTACTGAGGGTTTCTTCAGTTAAAAAAAACTTTGGAAACTCGTGGATTACTGTAAGTTGTGAAAATATAGAAGAAAATTTTCCCCATACATGTATGTACATGTACATAAAAAAGTTGCCCCAAACATAGAAAAGTTGTTGAAAAACCATGATAAAATCAACATCAAGCATAGGAATATTATGGAAAAAAATCACCAGGCTGGAGGTGTTGTACATAATGTATACTTGTGTAAGTAGTTTCCAGATTTTGATATGATTTTGCAAAGCAAAGGAAAGGGTCATTGAAAATTCATGGATAAGTTACAGAAATTGATGTGTCTGGAAAATGCAGAACCTGGTAATGGTATTGAATTAAACATGTTTGTGACATTGGCAAGTGAGGGCCGTTTTCCTTTGCGCCCCATCATGAAAATTACTTTGAAAACTGCACCATTCACCAACAAGTCCAAAATTTTCTTGAAATTTGATATACTTGAGTGTCCAAGATTTGTTTCTTCATGCAACTCTTGGGAACAATTTTGCGTGTATCTCATTACAATTCGCTATGCGCCGTTGGTTTGGTTGCTATTTATATTTGAGAATGTGTGAGAAGGTTCTCAAGTTTACTGTCCACAAATTTGAGAAGAGATGAATTTGTGAGTGGTATTTGAGAGGGTGTGCACTGTTCACTCTTTTCTTAGAATTGGAAAACATTTTAAAGCTTTTCCTAGTGTGATATTCCCATGTCCAGGTTCAAATTTATTCTTACAATTTTAGTGTGGAGCCCACGCTGAACATGCTGTAGCTGGATATATTACAACACCAGAATACAAAGGGAGATCTGACATTTTCCCGGCAGCAATTGCTCCAGGCTTTATTTCGCCAAAGCTTTGGAATGGAGTTAGGGTTGCAATAGGGGTTTAGGTTAGATTTAGGGTAAGAGTAAGGGTTACAGGGTTACGGGTGATGTAGGAAATCGATTGCGGAGCAAGTTTGGCCAGAGCATGTCAGAGTGGAAAAGCAGTTCATCTTGACACCTCCTGACGCCGCACTATAGACACAACTGTCGCTGCATGGCAGTAGCAATCCCCAAGTTGGATAATTAGTTTCGCCCTCAAGTTGACAGTAGAAGTGATACGGTCGGTCGGTCCCTTGCTGTCCCTCAAGACAGGGTACTCCATAACCGCTCCAATTCTTAGAATGTTTAACCCCAAAGGAGGGAATTCTTTACACTTTAGTTCTACAGGGTCAATGAGAGATCCAAAAGGTCTCCGTAGAATTTGTTTACAAATCTTTGATTATATAATAGCAAACCAATCAAGAATGCTGAGATCCTCCATGATTTTTTAAATCTTTGAAGTTATTAGGAGCATTTATAAATGTGTTGAATAATTTGTTTTAGGATTTTTTTGAGAGTTTTGACAAACAAATGTCACCAAAAATATAGAGGTAATCAAACCTGATAAAGTCTTGCTCGGTAATGTAATGAAAGCTATTTATCAATTGTTGATTCCGGGGCATGCATGTACATGTATAGGTGACAGTAACTCCTTGGTCAGTACTTTTCACTGACAAACTTTCTAACTTGGATGCCAAACTAAACATTTTAACTAACCCTAACCTTAGAGGGATTGGGTATTTTTGCCTCAGATTCTAAATAAAATCCTGGGTTTAGCTCATGCTGCAATCATAATTATAAACCTTTACTGTAGGTCAGTCAGGATCGAATCCCATGACTTTTACAAGCTGATTGCCTGTCTGATTATCAAGATATTTATGATTGGAAATCGAAATTTCAAAAACCATTTTCCAAATGTTTTTTTTATAACACTACAGTCTATTGGGGAAAATGAGTATGATAAAACCGGTCACTCAAAGATTTTCACGTTTTTGAGGCACTTCACGATCATTTTGAAGCGTAATTTGTTTAGGGCTTCATTTTTACACCATATCACAGACACTGAAAACATATAGGGCCATGCATCTCAGGATAAGCTCATACCCAAATTGTGACCCTAACCCTGCATATTTGATGACATACATGTAAGCCCCAGACCAGTTTTTATTAGAGCAAACGTCTGGTCAATGGTAACCATAAAGATCATTGTACAGTATACATGTAATGTAACATCTCAACATCTTCAGTAGATAAATGACCACTCTACATTTAGATATGGGGGAGATGACCCTGTAGCAGATCGCTGACCACCAGTTGTTAATCAGGTCATATCACTTGCCTGAAAGCAGATGAGCTAGTTTATCCAGAAGTGAAGTGTTCTTGCAATGTGATAATTCCTTGAGTAGTGTTAATGATTTCAACCATGATCCATTGTATACACTGCGCATACATAACCAGCAGAATTTACAATTCCCTTTTTTTTAAACACATGTGTAAAATTATGTGTAAAATTCTATGAGTTAAAGCCTGTTTGGCTCCTAACAGACAATGTTATGGCATTGCAAGGTATTTCCCCACATTTATTACAATTCCCTTTACCACGTACAGTACATTGTATATGAACACGTTGCACTACATTTCACATGTATAACAACCAGCTGGTGACAATTATTTTGTTTACAGTTTACAAAAAGTGTGTACATTGTATAGAAAATTTTGATATGTGGCCAAGAAGAAAGCTGATCTTCTTTTTATGACAAGATTGTGTACATGAATGTGCAGCAGTACATATTTGCACCAGATTGAGTGTCTAATAAGCATGCTACAACTTCAAGGGCCAAAGCAAAGTACAAGTACCTATATGTAAATGCTTGATCTCTACCGCAAAGTTATTCTTTCTCCTTTATTTGCTCAGTCTGTCTCTTTTTCAAGGTTAGGAGAGAGCAGGAAAAGAGAGAGAGAGACAGATTTAGGGAGAGGGAGAGGGAGAGGGAGAGAGAGAGCTACAAATACATTTTTTTTAAAGAGAGATAGAGGGGGAAAAGAGAGAGAAAGAGGGAGAGGGGGGAGACAGAGACACAGAGAAAAGGGGAGATGGAGAGAGACAGACAGAGGAGGGAGAGAGAGCTATACATAGATTTTTTTTTTTTAAAGAGAGATAGAGGGGGAAAAGAGAGAGCAGGAGAGAGAGAAGGGGGATGGGAGAGGGGGAGACAGAGACAAGGGGAGATAGAGAGAGAGAGACAGAGAAGGGATATAGAGCTAGATAATAAAAGAGAGAGAGATAGAGGGTAGAAAGAGAAAGAGAGAGGAGGAAGGGGGCGGGGAGAGAAAGAGGCCATCATGTGAAGTGCACTTGTACTTTGATTCAGAGAATCCAGAGTTACAGAGGACAATCATGTATTTAATTGTGACGGAATGTCTCATCTTTACCTATTCCATTCAATATTCATTCAGTGCATGTCCCTGCCATGGTCAGGGAAGGAAGACGTGACGGTAGAACAAAGTGATCAACGCAAATGGGCCTCGCAAGGAAATCGAAGATGGTTGCGCAAAAGCTGCTTAGCTGCCGAGCGTCTCCGTCTTGAGTGGGCTCTTAGAGTGAGAGAGAGAGAAAGAGAGAAAGAAAAATAAAAAGAGAGAGAGAGAGAAGGGAAGAAGAAGGAGAGAGGAGAGAGACAGAGAGAGAGAGAGAGAACAAAAAGTAGAAAGAGATAGAGAGAAGCAGGAGAGGGAGAGCGAGAGCGTGGGAGGACACGTACGTGCTGGTACATGATGGAAATTCCAAGGATTAGCCGAGAACTGACAATCGTTTGATCATCGGACCAGATTGCACTTTGTTTTACTCCCCCTGAAACATGAACAGTTCCAAATGAACATGTTTCACATACCAATATGTAATATACATGTACATGTAGCGATTCTTAAACTGTCATGTATTTTTCGTATATATCTAAAAAAAAAACTTTAAAAGCAACAGCACTTTTTTTATTCAATTATAGGAAGCATCAGGGGCATATCAAACTAACAAGGGTAATGGAAATTGTTTTGATGTACATGTAGTATTCAGTGAAAGCAGGAGAAAAACGTTTTGTCGGTAGGGTTTCTAGCTATTCAAGTGTGTCCTGGAAATCAGGGAGAGTCTAGAAAATGAGAAGTCCTCTTTGAAAATAGTGATTTTATATTTAACACTGTGTTGCCATTTTAGAGACTTTAATGATTAATTATGAATTGCCCTTATTCAAGAATGGCACAACGAACTGCATTGGAAAGAGAATACAAAAATTCCTGTGCTTTTTTTGCTCTTTCTGGATCAAAAGATGATGCAAAAACATCACTATAAGGAGACACTGAACTGCTAGAGGTTGAACATGAAACTGGATGATTCCTATTTCCTAGCACCAAGCTCGCTTCATCCCTCTCGTCCCTTGCGCTCGACTAATGGCAAGTCCTCTACTAGTCTGATTGGTGTCCTAAGCCAGAGAGATAAGCCCAGCTGATCCCACTCTCATCAGAACCCGCCTGCCGCCGCGCACACGTTCATTAGGATTGAATCTCTTTAGGACTGTCTCCATCAGCTCAAGATTGCCAAATATCCCAATATTTGAACTATTCTGATCGCAAATTATCTAGTTAATTTTCGTCTTCATCAACCCGAATTAGCAACTAGTTTGCAAAATATCCCGCTATTTCCTAAATAGTGGGATAGTGTGCCCCCGTCTTCACTGAAGTACGGAGCCAAGTATCCCGATCCCATCATGCACAATGATTTCAGGTTTTCCGTGTTTGTAGCTTGTAGCACATGCGCTGCATGCATGCACAGCCGGTACTTGTTTACGTTTTACAGCGCGGGGTCGTACAGTCGGTCTCTGAAATGCGCATGCATCAATCTCGAAATTATTTTTTGAGCTAGTTTGTGATGAGCGTATCGGTGTGGTGAAGACGCGGATTTGAGCATCGGGATAATATCCCGAGTCTGAAAATAGCGAAAGCTATTAGTGAAAATAGCTGAAAATAGCAATCTTGAGCTGATGAGGACAGGCCTTTTGCTGACTCCCACCTGAAGTGGAATTGCCCCCAGCAAGTCTCGGGAGTGCGCTTCTCCCCTTATATGCATTTATGGATAAGCTGCGAACTGGGACATATTGACTTGGGCCATTTTTACACACTCGGGGAAGGATTAAACCTGAAACAATCTGTTCTTCTCCACGTTTAATCATCTCCTAGATTGCCATGACAACAAAGATTTTAACTGCATTGCTTTTGGCACGTGAATAATTTCATTAAAACTTGCATTGGTTTTAAGGGGTGTTTTTTTCTTCTTTATATTGCATTGATTTACCAATATATTGAATATTTGATCCATGAAACCTGAAATAATCCTCTCTTTTTAGGTTTCAAGATTGCGGTCTGCTAGATTACCATGACAGCAAAGCTATCAACTACGTACATGTACATTGTACATCTTCATGTAGTTCTGTCCACTTGAATAATTTCATTAAAACTTTCATTGGTTTTAAGGTGTGTTTTTTTCTTTTTATATTGCACTGAAATATAATTTTTATTTTACATATATTTGATCTCATGTGATTTGTCTATTTTATTATCTAATATATATATATTACATTGATTGATAAGCTAATGGCATTGAGATATGAGTAGATTAATGTACTGCTTCTTCTTCTATAAAAACCACAGTTTTCTTTGCTATTGGTCTTAAATTTGTTCAACATTACTGCTTATTTTTCTATCTTTAACTTGTTCTTTCAAAAGTTTTCTTTCAAAAGTATTGAATAGTATGTACACTTTTGATCCAAGTATTCAATTTCCCTTTCACCTGGTTGAGCATGATTGAGCTTGATTGTACAATGTACATGTAATTGAAGACAGAAGTTGACTGGAAATTAGGAAAGCATGATAATATACAACTTTTATGTGATCACAACCAGGGATTTACATTCGTTTTGTACTCTTTTGTTTGTTTTTTATTCAAATTTAGAAGACACAAAAATCTTGACAAGAGAATTCTAGTAATTGAGAAAAACCTTTGTCATCTATCACCTGAGATTCCAGAGAGTGTTGTGGATCACAGAATAGTGTAGACAGGCTTCTTAAAGGAAGCTGTTGAAAATGCCCTGGAGCCTCTCTGACAGGTCTCAACCCCCTAATGGCATTCGGAGGGTAGAGAAATCATCAAAGCGTAAACCATGTGATCAAACTTTCATCTTGTGCCTTTACAAATTCAGATGCTGCATGCCTTCACTTTTTCGTTGGGAAACCATGAGGAAATAAAAAGATTTCATGAAAATTGCATGAGATGACGTTGGAATAATTATCCCCCCGGGATGCTCCTGAGAAGGTTTTTTTTCCCCTGTGAAGGATGGGGGGGGGGGGGATCCATCTCGGGGACTGTTGACTCTGTGTCTGGCTTCCATTTTAATATGGTGCCCCGACATAATGCAGTGTTCACCTGTCTGCATGCATGCGATCCATCTGTTAACCAATAGAGTTCTTGGTTCATTCAGGTGCATTGACTGTTTCTTAACCCTTTTCATGCCATATGCACCAAATCCTACATTACAAAGTCTGTCACTTGTCTGCATGCTACAATTCCATCTGTTATTACCCATATAGTCTTTAGATCACTCAGGTGTGTCTGAGGTCCAATGCCATGGGCGCCAAATCCTGCCCAAGCATTTAAATTAATTCTCTGCTGACAGTTTGAACATGAAGTAGCATTCTTTTTCAATCAGGTATTTGTTATTTTGTTTTTATTGTCATCAAAGATATGTGAAGCTAAATGTAGCAATGGAATCATGGGCCCAAATTTGACTTCTGAAAGTTCATTTGTGATAAATTTCAGTAAACTTACTGGTGTAGAAGGGGTTTAAGATGCCCCATGCAGTTTGTTCTTCATGTACATTTATCTTGTTTGTAGGCATTGCATGTTAATGCCCATTTCAAAGAAGATAGAAGATCTTTAAGAGGATTCTTTCACAGAGATGTCCAGACAAACAGCCTCCAATTTCTTACACTTCAACTTTCCAAAATGGCAATAATGTTCAAACTGTTTGATACTGGGGGATGTAGGGATCATTGCTTGCGGAAAAGACCAGACTTATTTCTTTTGGCAAGTCAACATTTTCCCTCAGGTGATTATCTATAGTAGATGTGGAATTCAGTGAGACAATATACAGTTAGGTAACTATTCAGAGGTCAAATCTGTTTGGACTGCAAAAAAATGGTTTGACTTTTGCAAGGTTAGACTTAGGAAGTGTATATGAACATGTTTTGTATTGTTTTTTCAAAATATATTTATTTTACTTTTAATAAGGAAGATTTGACTTTTGCAACTTTGAGTTATGCAGGGTTATTAAACTTTATGATTAAACTTATGAGCAAGTCCAGAACTTTACCAGCAAAAGTCTCTGACAAGCGTTTTAGTTTTCAATAGAAACTTTATGCATAATATTAGCAAACGAGTCCATTACACTACACCTCCATGGGGCTTGGGGCCATTAAAAAAATTCATATTCAATTGTTGCCAGTTTTTAAATATGGCTGTATTCCTATTAGTTTGATATAGATACATGTAGGTCAAGTTTGGTTATGCAAGTCATGACGTGGATCACAGATATGAGATTTCTCTTTTCTTTAAAGCTTATCTGCCATAGTTTACAGGAGGGATTAGAGCGCTCTGCAAGGTCACTGGACAGGTGGTTATCTCATCAACTCAGCTCTCAGTTAACATAAGAAAAAGAGGATCATGGGGGACCAATGGTCACCGATTAGGCTTTGGTTGTTATATAGAGGGCGCAAGTAGCTACAAGTAGTGCAGTGAGCCTTTAAATATACTGCACGATGGTTTATTTCTCTCGTCTAATACACTGAGTTGAGATGAGAAGTGAAAGCTTTTTAGAAGGTGCGTCACATTCCTAATCCTCAAGGACTTGTCAACCTTACAAAAATACCCTATTCACCCTGTTCGTGCATTTATTTCATATTTTCTTTGTTGTAAATGCACCCACTCCTGATGTGAAACACACTTGGTTTGTTTCAGTGATATTCATAATACACCAGTTTAAGCGCTTTATCAGGAGAATTATCTGAGTTGCGGAAGAGGCATAATGCAATATCATTAATAAGAGAGAAGACAGATTGCCAAGAGTAGACGTCATAATGTATGGATACTTCATCTATTGCTCAAGAATGGTAAACAACTAAATAAACCTGTAGCAGAACTAAGGAGATGCGCAGGGAATGTGATGGAATGTTGGGTGTAATGAGGACGTCGTGGAGAAAACCTGTTGTAAATGAATGTAAATGAATGTGACTATAAAGGAATATATATATTGTCTTTTGATTGCCAAAAAGGCATTAACGCTATTTACCAGTCTCCCGCTTCTCCATCTCTCAATAGACAATATGAAAGGAATATATGTAAATGTACATGTCTATCACATGCTGGTAGCCATTATGGTGTTAAGTCACTGATTTCTTGGTTTTGTCTTTGGTGAATAAAAAATGATTATAAATCCTACCTTTTCACAGCCCTTCTCGCTTTTAACAGAAAAATGAATAATAGATTTCAGTGAACACCTGCTTGTAGTCCTACACTGTAGTATATTATTACATGCTAGTTAAATTGTATTTTTATTCATGCACACAGCTTGAAATGGTGCAATGTGTAAACAAAAAAAAGGGGGGGGGGACTTCAAATAATTACTAACCTCTTTGAAAACACATTTCACCAAATGTCATGATAGATTGATAAAGGTAGATAATCCTGAATGGGTATCTAAGGTAATTAAAGGAGAAGAACTTCCTTCGTTTGATTGCCTGTAAGACCTTTCTAAGCTTATCAAGCCCATCTCGTCTTTTCTGAGTGGAATGATGATGTGCTCTCATCCTGTCAAGATCACAAGGGATGCTAGGTCATGTCTTCATTGCCTTCTTGGGGCTCGTTATAATGTGAGTAAAAAAAAAAGAAAGGGAACACATAGTAGATGTGTCGTGGTCGAGTGGACACGTCGACGGACTGTCGATCTTAAGGTCCGCAGTTCGAGTCTCGCCGCGGCACTAATGTCCTCTGGCAAGACATTGATCTACATTTGCCACACTCAACCCAGGTGATGTAAATGGGTACCTGGCAGGAATTAATTCCTTGAAATGCTAGAGCGCCGCAGTGGCTGCCTTGCTAAAGCCAGGGTAATAATCAGGGCAGCGCCAGGAGCGTCACAACATGACGGACATGTGCGCTATATAAGAAGCCACCATTATTATTATTATTAGGTGATACGTAACGAAGTCTACGTATCACCTTTTGATTTCGTCAAGATTTTCTTTATTATTATTATTATTATTATTTCTTTTTATTCTTCCTCGAATTTGTTCGCAGGATATCTCAAGACTGAATAAAGCCATTGTCATGAATCTTTCAATGATGATAGATCTTAGTCTAACTTAGAACTGCGTGACTTTTCAAAGACTCAAAGTTATCGTGACGTCATCCAGGCGCCATTTTGTGAAAATCAACTAGTGATCATATCTTCATAACGGAAAGTTATTTTTCATTCATATTTATCATGAATAAGATCAATATCCGTCGGGTCAATTTGAGGTCAATAAATGCGCGCAAAAATGCGCGTACGCGTAGGCGCGCGCGTTAATGCGCGCGTAAAATTTTAAATTGCTCAAAATCGTCTTAAATTTTTTTTGCATACGTTTCAGGCCATTATAAGCATTTCATAAAAAATCATGCAAAACACGCATTTTTGGACGTTTTCGTTCGTCACGGCCGAACGAAAAATAATTTCTCCGCAAAAGCTTTTGACCGAATATTCCTCATATTTTTCCGGAAAATTTGATACCATGTTTAGCTCTTTATCACTATTAAAAACGGAATGAGCGTCCGTTCAAGATAACCGTCCGTACGCGCGATTTTTGTAATACATTGCATATATGGGCAAAAACATGCCTATAAAAAGTCCATTGGGATGAATAGGGATTGCCCATTTTTTTTTCATATTTAGATAGAGTATGAGTCGGAGGTATGATTTCATATCTCATTTGGCCATTAAGTACATCTTAACGTCATCATAATGGCCTTGGAAGTCAAAAATACAAAATTGCATATTATGACGTCATTGTATTTATGGAAAATGTAGTGTATTTCTCTCAATATTCATCGATTCTCTTTGAAATGTCGATATGTTGTAGATAAGGCAATTCTCTACAAGATCACTTTTCACTAAGTTTCATTTTAATGAGGTCATCATAGTACAAAATTCAATTAAAGGCCACATGTCAGAATTTTCGTCATTTGCGTGTTATGTCTATGGAAGGTGAATTTCGTTCACATCATGAATCTGCATGGCATTCATCTATGAGCACTATCTATCTTATGTGTGCTCTGTTTTCTCCCAAATTGGGGTATGTTATAGCTGAGACCATGGGCTATAAAAACGGTGCTTTTAGTTTTTTGATCAGATGATGAGATCATATCCCAATTTTCAGTTGAATGTTGAAATGATGAATATGTCACGTATGTCCTATTTGTGAAACTTAAACGTTAGCAGTGTCCTCGTATTGAAATTATGTAAGGAAACCCTTTTACTTTCTAGACTTTACTCTCAGATACTATTGAGTGACTGACTGACATCTTTTTTTCTCTGGTAATAAAATACATAAAATGAGCGTTATAGAGAACATGAGCATTCGGCTACATTAATAACCCACTCTGTTCTCATTGTTCATTTCCTATTCAAGACTTGAATAATGACGAACTTCATTCATTATTTGGTAGTAATACTACAGATACTTATACTGATATCAATGATTTAAACTATTTATCCGAAAAAGAATATGAGTTTCATTTCAGTAGGTTTCTGAACTGTAAATATTATATTGATGAGGATTTTACGACTGAATTCAGTAACACTAACTATCATTTTAGTATTTTACATTTTAATTTGCGTAGTTTAAACATACATTGTAATGCTTTATCCAATTTTATCTTTACTTATGTATAGAAACTTGGGTTAATGATAGTACGCCACTATTATTCAATGTGTCTGGTCATTCATTTATACATTTTAATCGCCAAGTAAAAAAAAAAAGAGTAGAGGTGTTGGTCTATTGGTCGCTGACAATTTCGAATATGAAATATGCAATGATATATTTATATTATACCCATCATACAACTATGAATCACTGTTTATTGAAAGCAATTTGCCGAGACATAAGAATATTATTGTAGGTGTCATATATAGGAAACCCCAATCAAATATCAATGATTTCATCCCTGTCTTTAAAAATGTTTTACTGAACATAAACAGGTTTATATAATGGGAGATTTTAACATTGATCCTGTGAAATTTACTGGCAATGCTGTATGTAATTTCTTGAGCGAAATACATTCAAATCTTTGTATTCCTTTAATTGACAAGCCTTCAAGAAAGACTGACGGATCAATATACCTCTAATCCACATTCCTTATACAGTGACAGTATATATCCATCCGATATTTAAAGATTTTATTTTCAAGCAACTAGTGAATCTCACGTCGACATCTCAAAATGATCGCTAATGTATTCTCACATTTATTTTGACTTTTCACTTACGCCGGGACATCGTGACGTCATACACTATTTATTTTTATTATTCAGGCATAAGCTCTTTTTTATCAATTACATTTTCATTTCTTTGAATATGATAAAATCGTCAAAAGGTGTTCTTCATGATGTAAATTAGAGTCAAATGTGTAACTGGTTACTGCACAGGGTCAAAGGTCATATATTGTTTCAATCTATCTTCCCTAGTTCCATGATGATCAAGGAGACACAATTTAATCTTGACATATGAAAAGATCATAATGGGAGAAGCATATAAATGGGAGAAGCATTTTACAAAATAATATATCGTGTAATGCATTATTCGTTATGTAAACCATTATCATACGTATCACCTAATTCGTCTAAGTGACGAATTAAAGTCTAGTTATTATTATTATTGTTCATGCCCAAATATCATTGTTAACGGTACAAAGAGATGATAGGCAATAAGGCACCTTGCAATAATAATAATTAATGTAAAAAAAATGCCTGTTTCCACTGTTTGGTTGAAATGGATGGTCGGCCAAAGGTACGGTTGAATAGTCTTTATTCCCATTGAATGCGTTCACATGTATTGAAAGTTTGTCCTGCTGAACACCATTCACCTCAATTCTCAAACATAGGAAAAAGGTGATTTTGACGTGCAAGTGACCAGTGTCGCACCATGAAGGATCGCAATTCGGGTGAACAAGCTATCAAATTATAAAACGCAGTACGCAATGCATTAAAACATTTAGTGCAATAATCAGTGGTGGTGGCGGCTTCATATATAACGCACATGTTCGTTTGATTAATGTCTTGCCAAAGGACATTAACGCCAGGTTCGTATTTGAACCCTCAACCCTTGGATCAAGAGGCAAGTGAATGACCACTGTACCACAACATCTCCACTTGGTTCAGAAAAGCCCAAACCCAGGAGCTCCCAGGGGCACTAGCTGTACCCCTGGATACCACCATCAAGGTCTATTCACTGCCCTTGCTCCGTTTGAACGCTCACTTCATTTTCTGCCTTTGTGGGTCATTCCATTAAGTTGGGACAAAAAATATGACAGTGTCCATGTAACCTAGGTATGAGATCTTCTACTACAAATGGAAGATGAAACTAGAATTTAATTCGTCACGAAGACGAATAAGGTGGTCTGTCTAAGTCTTATGATAGATTTGAGAATGGGACAAGTTATATAGACATGTAAACAATGATGATGATGATGATGATCTTGATAGTAATGGTGATGACGATGATGACGATGATAATGATAATGTTAATGATATTGATGATCATGAGCATGATCCTGACATCTTATCGAAAAAATGAGGGGTAAATTAGATAACATATAGTCTCAGCTACAACATACTAAAATTTGGAAGGAAACTGTTGAATAACAACCGAGATACTGGTCAAAACATATTGTCATGCAGATTCATATTTTGAAAAAAGTGACCTATAGACATAACACGCAAATATGACAAATTATGCATTGTCGCCATTAATCGAATATTTCACTATAATGAAGTCATCTAAATGAAAATAAATGGCAAAATTTTGATAGAGAATTATCTCAGCTACAACATATCAAAATCTGGAAGAAAATCGATCATAGATAAGTGAGATAATCTCAAATAAACAAAGACAAAAATGACGTCATCAACAAAATACATTTGTTTGAGTTTAGATGCCAATATGATGACTTTGTTTCACTTTGAACGAGTCAGGGTGGTATGAAATCATATCTCCAACTCATGTTTTCTCCAACCATGATATAAAAATTGGGGGTCGACGGACTATCTGAAGAGCTATTTCGATTTTTAAAATGGCATGTTTTTGCCCATATATGCTATGTATTACAATAGCTCGCACGCACGGACATTATCTTAAACGGACGCTCATTCCGTTATTAATGGGCAGAAACGGGTGAACAATGTATCAAAATGCTTGGCAAAATGATTCAAATATGATGACGGAGAAAATTTGGCGATTTTATGTTGCTAAATGCCAGGACACGCGAAAACACGCGCCCATGCGCGTGTGCGCGTTTTTTTTGCAAAATGCTTAAAATGGCCTGAAACGTATGCAAAATTAATTTGAGACGATTTTGAGCATTTTTATTTTTTGCGCGCGCGCTTACGCGCGGACGTACTCATGCGCGCGCTTTTTTTCACCTGAAATTGACCGGACGGATATTGACCTTAAAATATGAATAGGAAATGCCATTCCGTTATGAAGATATGATCCTGAGTAAAAAGTACCAAAAAAAACACAAAATGGCGCCTGGATGACGTCATGAAGACTTGGTGACCTTGAAAATGTTACTGTTACGTCTTATGACAATGTCCTATGACTGTGCCAAAATTGAAAGAAATTGACCAAACTGATCTTGAGTTATCCTCTACACAAAAAAGTGCGGAAAATAAAAATAAATAATAAATAAATAAATAAAGAAAGAAAATTCTGACGAAAACAATAGGTGGTCTGTTGACAACAGACCACCTAATTACATGTATCTGTTGAAAATAGTGCCCTGTCAGAATTGTTTCTGTTTCAGTTGCTTTTCTTCAAAATCTTTGCTTGACACACATTTCTGTTTTTACCAGCGTTACATGGATACCATATTGATATTACATTACATAAAATTTGTGTCCATAATATTTATTCACCATGAAGCTTGAGTACTTCTGAATATAGTTGGCTATGCTTTTTATGCAAAACTCAATTTGAGCAAACTTTGTTACAGTTGATTGAAGACATATAGTTTCTCACTTCTGGTATGTCACAAAAATTGCCCCAACTTTCAGGACGGACCCTTATATCTGTGAAATTTCAGGCCCTTAGACGGAAAACAAATTGGTACCCTGGCCCTGATGATCAACCATCATGCTGTTATAAAATATAATTTCTCAATTTCATTTGGTTTTTATATTGGTGCTTGTACATGCACTGTCACTGTTTTCCTTTTTTGACTCACACTGTATATGAGAGTGCCACACTGTTAATCGTATTAATGAACTGGAAGTTGCACGATCCCATCACAACGGATCCCATCACAACAAATCCCATGTCGACCTGACACTCTTGGCAAATCAAGAACGGCCCGTTGCTAGGCAACCCAAGATGGAGAACATCCATCTCTGACAAGACGGGGAGTAGATGATGACCATGGAAATGGAATCATTTGCATCAAGTTTCCATCCCAGCGATGGTTCTTGTTTAAATTAAGGGAAGGAGCTTGTCACGGATTGCATCACCATGACAAATAGGAAATCTGAGAATCTCAAGATTTGTTATATAAATGAAATTTATTTTCCATAATCGTTGTTCAAATCATATATTGGCTAATTTTTTATTGGAAATGGAATTATTTATATCAACTTCCTATCACTTTAGGAGTAAGTCCTTTGGAATGTACAACATGTACATGTACATATGTACAGGTATGTCATAATACCAACAGGACAATAAAGAAATTGCAGAATTTCTTTCTCTTCCCTTTATTCCTTAATTCTAGCTGAAACAGTAAGGCTAATATTAGGTAGTATAAATAACTATTAAGTTACTTAAATCCACATACTGTAGGTTGGTCCTTTAAATTATTCAATTTCCAAGTCTGTGGACCAATAGCAAAACAATCATTTTAGCAGGGGATAACTATGACACATTTTGGATTTTAAATTCATTTATTTAATTCACCTCTTTACACAGAGTAGCCCAGTCAGCTATCAACAAATGCCACAAATATAAAATATCTTTGTATAAAACGACTGAATGAAGCTACTATACATGTGTAGCTGTAATCAGGGTTTCATCTGAACCAGGGTGAAATATGGACAATAGGAATTGTGAGGGCCATTTCCAACGCCAATTATTCAGGTTCTATGTAAATATGCATTTCAAACAATTGACAGGAATTAATATTTAAAGTGCGCATTTTCAGAGTAACCATACATGTACATGTAAATGTAGGGGTGCAAATCATCCTCAGCCCATGTATTGTTGCTGTTTAAAAGCTTCATACTTGAAGCTCTGGTTCTAAATTTGTATGTTGTAGTATTATAATAAAATATAAATTTGTCATGCACAAACTGCAAAGTCTTTATAAAATAGTACATTTTGATATACATGCAAAAATACTAGTACTCCATCATTGATGAGGTACATAATGCATCATTCAGATAGTGGGATTTCATAGGCATTTATATTGTATTACGCGTAACGTTCGCTCTCTGTGCATCCCGAAAATGATTATGACATCTTTGAAATATTGATTGATTACAGCATGCGCCGAGTGTCTCTTCTCGTTTCTGCTCGTATCACTAAAATCACTGCCTTTATCTGCATCGATGCCATTGATATTCCATTGCTACATCCACAAATGTAAACATCATGCTGTTTGAATACCACTGCATCTTTTATATAAATGCCTACTTAGAGTGCTCCCTTCACGGTTGCAAGACAAGCGCCGTCGATGCCTGCCTCATTAAAGGGATAGTTGAGTTCTGTTGCAGAGGGCGCTACACAAAATAATTTTTTTGTGAGATAATGAAAAACTGAGTGTCAAATTTGAAAGAACATATTTAAATGACAAAATCATCTTTGTTTGATCAAAATCGGTTCAGAGGCTGCTGAAGTATAACGATTTCTAATACTTGTGTACCACCACAAGATAAGCATACCAAAGACTGTATCCTCCGTCTTCCACCTGGCTAACCGATGCGCCAACCGAGAGCTGAATATCTCACTAGATGGGTCTAGGCTGAACTTCGTCTCAACACCAAAGTACCTAGGTGTCACTCTTGACCGAAGCCTCACCTTCCACGAGCATGCCAAAGCCACAGCCCAAAAGACCCAAGCCAGAGTGTCTCTCCTAAAGAAGCTTGCAGGGACCGGATGGGGAGCTAATTTCACCACCCTTCGCACCTCCTCTCTAGCTCTTGCCTTCTCCACTGCCGAGTATGCTGCACCTGCATGGAGCCACAGCACCCATGTACACAAGGTTGATGTTGTCCTCAATGACGCTATGAGACTAATCAGCGGAACACTCACTGCAACACCAGTCAGCAACCTGCCAATATTATCTGGCATACCACCAGCTCAGCTCAGACGAGATGCGCAGTATGCTAAGCTTGCCCAAAAGCATGACAGAGATAAATGCCTTGTTCCTGCCCCCTCTGCCTTTGAAGGACAGCGTCTCCCTAGAAGACACTTTGCAACACAGGCTGCTGAGCTGCGGCCTGAGAACCCCCCCTCCACCTTAGCCACTTGGATAACAAAACGCTGGTCAGACCAGTGGAATTCGTCCACTACCAACCTGAAGGAGTTCATCCCAAAGCCCTGTGCAAAACCAAGTGGCAGCGACCTCCCAAGAAAAGCCTGGGTCAACCTAAACCGTGTCAGAACTGGAGTTGGCCGCACACAATATTTCCTACATAAAATTGGAGCCGAATCATCACCAAACTGCGCCTGTGGAGAGATCCAAACTATGGATCATGTCATTGATGATTGTCCGATCTACAAATCCCCCCACGGCGCTTCCGGACTTCGTGAGCTCGATGATGAGACGATCTGTTGGCTCAATAAGGATCTTCCTATCTAGATGATGTACTCCCTGATATTCTTTGCACGAACGAACGAACGACCACCACAAATATTAGATATTTTGAAAAATTTGAAAAAAACGTTAAAAAAAATGAAATGATGCCTTTTACGTCGTATTTCAGCCAATGCCGATGTTGGCTTTATGGTTGGCATTTTCGTGTTGCTTATATTACCCACAATTAGCCGGCTCATGTATTGTTATTTTTAATTAAATAATTAATTAACAGTCACCATTTTTTTTTTGAAAGTGGAGCTGAATTGGTATGATCGTTTTGGCCAAATTTCACACATTTTGGGGTTTAAAATTAACTTCATAGCAATTTTAGGTTCTAAAAGAGCACTATAAATGTCATAGATAGGAATAGGAGCAATAACCATGCACTTTGAAGGCATTTGCAGTCCGAAAACAGAACTCAACCTTCTCTTTAAGCCTTTGCTGAATACTCTATCGATGCATTCATGAAGAGGCATCTCTGATTCATGGAGCACATGATAGGCGTGCATATTAAAATGGTCATGCACCTGTACCGTCTACAGTGCCATTTGAAGAGCGCATAATACATGTTTGCAGTGCCCGGGACATCGTGGTTCGCTTGTAATTACGCATTCATGTACAATGTAGTAGTTAGACAAAGACAAAGAGGGTACTGGAAAATGGCTTCAGGCAGTTTGCCATTGCATACAGGTAGTCGCTGCCATTTCCGTGACAGATAATGAAATCAGTCTTTGCCTTTATAAGACTTTTACATTTACTTCATGATGTTGTGTTTTTATTCCTGAAGAATAACAATTTTATTGTGAAATATTGTTAGTTGCATAGTCTTTATGTATGGAATCATAAGTTTACCTTAGCTTTTGCTCATTAAAAGAAACTCAAAGCGTTTGCTGAGGACCAGAATAGCATTACCTCTGTGTAAAGTGATACGAGTCAATGCTGTAATAATTGGCTGTGAACAAGCAAAATTGGTGCACAGTTGAATATTTACGAGCATTTTTCATTTTTTAATTTGATTCAAATTCAACTTTCCAAGAATTTGTGAATCGGTGCAATTATTTCCTTCTCACATTTATGTCATTATAATTGTTCACATAATTTCCGAACAACACCAATGAACAGGTGGATCTGAAGGGCAAATTGCCTCATAAGCTCTTGCTGTCTCCAATATGCCTTCACATACATGTAATCTGCAAATTTAGCTTGTTAAATTGTTGTTAAATTTTAAAGAAGTTCCCCTGAAGACAAAAACAAAAACAAATTTGTTGAGGTTTGATTTGGAATGAGAAGGACCTGTAACTTTAGAAGCTTCCCTAGATACTCAGTGACAGGCATGTGTTGACAAATCATTGTTTACATTCCCTTAGTCCTAGCTGATTTATGTTTATTAAACAACATCAATCTAAGCATTTTGAAAGGTTAGGATCCCATAAACGTCCCAGCTGAATCACTTAACACGGGTCAGGAATTCTGATGGGAGATTTCGTCTTGCATCAGGGTATAGTAGTTCTTGTAAGATGTACATGTATTGTTTTAATTGATCATTCCATTTAATTGTTAGAAGTTAGATTGTGTGTATGGAAGAGTGAGGGTGTGTGTGTTTTGTATGTGTGAGAGAGATAGGGGAGGGAGGGGTGGAAGGGAAAGACAGACAGAAGGAAAGAGAGAACAAGAGGAGAAGGGGAGGGAGAGGGAGAGAAACAAAACGAAAGAGAGAAACAGAACAAAAGAGAGAACAACAGGGGACAAGAGGAAAGTGAAAGGGAAAGAGAGACAGGGAGAGAAATGGATAGAAAGAGAGAGAGAGAGAGAGAGAGAGAGAGAGAGAGAGAGAGAGAGAGAATAGGGGTGGAGAGGAGAGACGCAGACCGAAGAACTGATAATTTAACCATGCCCCTTGACATTTTTTGTCAATCTCGATCTTTGAATTATAGCCTCGTCCAATGTGCTCATTTGTGTGAAGTATTTTATGGACTATTTTATTCATGCATATTGCAAATTTGAAATGTGGATTGAAGTTCAATCATTGTCCTTTAGATCCATGCACTCACAATGTCATGCAGTTATGTAGCTTCTAATGAAAGAGGATGATTCATTTTGAGGTACCAATTTTGCTTTTACGCATCATACAGCACATACTGTATGTTTTGGCTGTTCATTAATTCGATAACATTTCATTAATGTTTGCACTACGGACTATTGGATGGTCCTTGAATAGCAGACCATTCTGTTGTTTCTACATTATCCTTTATCAGATATTTTCCAAGCAAGATCATAGTTAATGTAAATTGTGTAGTCGGTTATTGCGAAAAGCTTCTTTATATAGATGTAAACGTACACAACAGTAATACAACCATAACAGTAGATTGCAGCGGGGAGAGAGGGGACAGGGGACGGGGGCTTTGGGGAGCGGACGTCAATTTTCCTGCCAATCACCGAACTTGGGGGAAAACTCCGTAAATCATGTGAAGTGCGACGTAAGGAGTTGAGGAGATGGCGCCAGCGAGATGTTGGAACCATCTTGTCCTTCGATCATGCATCCCACCTCAAGAGCTGTTCATGTAATTTATCAGGACATCATTTCTTATCCCTTATAAACTTGTTCTTACCCGAGGAAACTGTACAGATGCTTTATCAGGCTAAATGATACTACATTAATACCATGTAGAGGCTAGAAAGAAAAAATCCCACTCAAAAAGATTTAATTTTCAAATACATTTCTCTCCCCTTTTCAAGGTGCTTTCTTCAAGCTTTAATTATAGGGGGGGGGGGGTGTTCGACAACTTGATTGCTAGCAAAAATGGTTCTTGCGAGTTTACAAAGTTGATCACAAGATCACAATGTCTATATGTACATGTACAGTATGTAGGGATAGAATGACCAGTATGGAAATCACTTTTCTCTTAAGGGGGGGGGGGGGGGGGGGGCAGGGGCACCAAAAACAAATGTTATGAGATTCGCTGCAGAAAACATCTGTTCCAGATTTGTTTTCATGTAATCCAGAGCTCCATTTTAGTTTTCACTAGCTACAATACCAATTTGTGCTTCTGTATATTTTTAATGGGATGTAAACTAAACTGTACTTGGTTGTAACTGAAATCAATAGCTTTTTTACAATGAAGAAGAAATGGGAATAGGATTTATACCTCTCCCCGTTCATGCGCCTCATTTCTATCTATTTATGGTAGAGTAAATAAGAGAAGAGAAATAGGGGCATCCGGATTGTTTGCACTCATCATCTATTACAAATAGAGATTCTGGAATGAAGGTGCATCATATACTACGGCCATGTAAGACGGATCATTGCCATTAAGAGTAGAGCGCTGACTTTTGTCCATTTCACACCACAGTATTACCTCAGAGACATCGACAAGACCAAAATGAAAAGGGAAAAAGATGAACATTACCCCCCCCCCCCCCTCCCCCATGGCCCTAAAAGATGCACAGCGAGTTTTGACCATAGCATAAAGAAGAGGAGAGAGATAGAGGCATCCAGACTGTTTGCACTCATCATAGATTACAAATAGAGATTCTGAAATGAAGTTGCATTATATACTGTATGGCCATGTATGACAGATCATTGCCATTAAGAGTAGAACGCTGACTTTTGTCCATTTCACACCACAGTATTATCTCAGAGACATCAACAAGACCGACATGAGAAGGAAAAAATGAATATTACCCCTCAATGGCCCTAAAATAAAATGCACAGCGAGTTGTGACCATAGCATAAAGAAGAGAGAGATAGAGAGAGGCATCCGGATCGTTTGCACATAGATTACAAATAGAGATTTTGGAATAAAGCTGCATCATATACTGTATGGCCATGTAAGACAGATCATTGCCATTATGAGTGAAAGGCTGACTTTTGTCCATTTCACACCACAGTATTACCTCAGAGACATCAACAAGACTGATATGAGAAAGAAAAAAGCTGAACATTACCCCCAGTAAGCCTGTTTTGAAAGCCCCTTTTTGGTAGTCGACTACACAGTGATTTTTTTGGACGAGTAGACGACTAGTCGGTAATACAGGTGTGTAAGCTGATATAGACTATTTTCAGCGTTATAGCTACGGTGGGCGGCGCTAGGCGAGCCCGCCCAGCACGGGGGATTTCCCCCACCACTCCTAGTCCTAATTAGTGCTGGGCGGAAGCAGTGTTTTTCACTTTATAAAACTTGCTTTAAATGTAACTATTTGTGAAGAAAATAAGTACTTACATTCATATTTCCGTCTTTAATCATGTTTTATTTGAAATTGTACAAGATTCCTGTTTTCAATTCGACAATAAATGAGTATTTTTAAAGATTTACCGAGTGTTGTTTGTCTAAATATGTTACGATTCACATGGGTAAATTCAATATGGCCGACCAGGCTCGTTCGATTATGTTCTTATAAATATTTATGTTTAATATAGTAAATAAAAAAGATCGTGATTTTCCATAAGTAAAAAATTAAAATACTATAATATATATTTAATTTATCATTTAAATTGTAAAATTTGTCCGAAATTCTTAAACTTTTGTATCATGTAACAAACACACATACTACACAAACTCAAAAATATGAAATACACTACAGTACTGATGTATGTATAACGGTCAGTGATAACGGTACGTATCATACTAAATTCAATATGGCCGCCCAGGCTCGTTCAATTATGTTCTTATAAATATTTATTTTTAATACGGTAAATAAAAAAGATCGTGATTTTCCAGAAGAAATAAATTAAAATACTGTAATATATATTTATTTCATCATTTACATAGTAAAATTTGTACGAAATTCTTACACTTTTGTATTATCATGTAACCAACACACATACGTACACACACTCAAAATACGAAATACACTACAATTCCCAACGGTAACTACCAGACATATATTTAGAATCGATAAACATCCATCTTCACGATAGTCAAAATCATCAATCAACCAGAAATATTACAATAATAATAGTTAAACAAATTAAATATTGCATATTTGTAGGTTCATGACAGGTATTTACATACAAAATATCGCTATAATTTTTTTTTTCTTCGTTGTCACATATTTCTTCATCTCACTACATGAATTATCACACGTGGGGCAATGCACATTTGTATTCACCGCACCTACATTGAGCCAGCCCGCTAGTTGTTTACTTCTAAATTTTTAAGGTTAGGTAGGAATTTGATTTATTTAAACTTCCTTTGAAAATGTTTTAGAAAGTAGAATTATTGTGACAGATATCTATTTCACATCCATTTAGACTCTTTTTAGGCGATGTTCTTGGGTTCCCAATGAGTCATCGAATATTCGGCTATCAAGTTCATTATTCGACTACTGGCTTTACCGGCGGGTAGTCGGTTAAACGGCTACCCGAAACGGGCTTAACCCCCAGTGGCCCTAAAAGATGCACAGCGAGTTGTGACCATGTCATAAAGAAGAGGAGAGAGATAGAGGCATCCAGACTGTTTGCACTCATCATAGATTACAAATAGAGTTTCTGGAATGAAGGTGCATCGTATTAAATACTACTGTGTGAGACAGATGGTAACCATTAAGAGTACAAGGCTGAGTTTTGTCCCTTTCATACACTGTGCAATTCAAATGAGCCTTTCATTCCATACCACAGTGTAAGTTACAACTGCCTTCATTCCTTTCATGCTGTAGAAATGTACAAACACTGCAGTAATTGTCTGTTTAAAGCCAGAAGGGCATTTACCCATATTATTTTACACAGAAGTCGGTGTCACACAAAGGCCAAAAATCCGGATTTTAGTTATCAGATTTTAGTTATCCTCTTAATTGCTGTCTGTCATCAATTATCCCATTAAAAATCCTCTAACGAAGCAAGAAAATTCTCCCTTGAAAGGATTTTTCAAGGGAGTTTTTTAAGGGATTTTTCTGTGTGACACCGCCTAATTAATGCAGAAATCCACAAACAACTCTGAAATCTACAAGTAATGCAGAAACATACAAATATGCAGAAATACTAAAAAAAACAGTACTGAAATGTAGAAACAGGGCAGAAATTTTACTGTCTATTTTTAATATATATTTTGTTCCTGCTGAATAGCCAAATATTTTGATTTTTTCCCTTGGTAGTTACCTAGTTACTTCAGATCTAATGAAGATAACTCACTATCGATGAAGGAAGAAAGACAGTTTTTCAGGTAACAAGAGAAGATGTGAACCTTTCACCTTGCTTGCAGTCCAAGATTCTACAAGGTTTATCAGGTTAAGACTTAACCCGTTGACTACTGAACTATCTAATTTACATAGGCTTAACACAGGGACCACCTGCCTCCAGTAACCAATGGGTTCATTGATATACATATAATGCATTGATGCATTGTATGCATAAAGCTGCAAATTAGATTTGTAGTATAAATCCCTTTTCTCATAAACTCTAGAGATGATAAGAGATCAGAGTAGAATTGCCAGAGGGAGGTAATTTGAATGTAAATTTGATTTTTAGGTTGAAGGGTAGCGAAAATTTGAATACAATACAAGAATGCATTATCCAATGGCAAGATGCAATATTGTGATTTATTCCGCAGGCACTGCATTACAAAATTAATCATGTATGGTTCTGCTGCTATTTCTATCTTGACTCTTTTGACTGTCCATAAGCTGTGATAATTTTTAAAGTAAAGGCTACATTTATATAGATATCAGCCGAGAGCCAGAAGAGCTTAAAGATGAAGTTGAGTTCTGGTCAAGCGATTGCATTGTGAAAGGAACGGTATGGAAACGATCAGAAAATGTTGATCATCTAGCATATAAGTATTTGTGTGTATTGCAAGGTTCTGGAATTATCAAAATGATAAGAAATTTGGCCAAGTCTTGGTAAAGTTACAGGCACTGTACACAAAAAGATGTTTATGGGACTACATGAACATGTGGTGTAAAAATCCTACCCGGATTTTTACGATGTTACATGCCATATTTAGAATAAGAAGGCATTTGAAGAGCCATGCTTTTCAGGGAACATGGTTTATCTGATGTTCTTCCAAATTTGCATAATAACAATGATAACACTAACAAATTATTTTTCACCTCTTCCCAGAACTCAACCTTCTCTTTAACTGGTATCTATCACAGCATTAGTAATTAAGTACCCTTCTTGCTCTTACCAGATAGAATCTTACATACTCTGGTAAAGTCAGGGATGATGCACACAAGATTTCTCTTTCTTGCTTTTGAGGTTGGGTTTTATCTTATAAATTGTTGAAGGGCCGACATATCAAATACTTTGAAAAGTGATACAAGATATGCCTGTTCTTGTACTAGGCAAATGTTGCTTTTTTGTAGACCTCTAGTAAGCTAGGTCATCATTTTATTTTTGTCTATCGTTGTGAGGTTTTATATCCTTTGAACACTACGGTACTAATATATTCTACATGTGCATGTACAGTATATAGTCAATTACCCATAAAGATGCACTTCATCTAAACATTAGAGATGGAACCGAAAATAATCTTTTAAAAGTGGTCCTAGTCTGCTGAATTTATCATTTACCTTTGTATCGTATATTTCAAGTCTTTATTATAACTGAAATTGGATAGATTGTGGGGGTAGGGGGGGGCATTGGGAATAAGGTGTTATTGTATTGGTCTTGTATCTCGACTGTGACGTTACTTCATTATAAACAGTCCATCTCGGATTCCATCTCCCTGTTGATTGAAAAGCGAGAAAGATTGCAACGTTCTTCTCACCAAGTAATCATTTTTCGACCCATCTGGGCATACCAGGTCCCCCGTTGTATATTTGCTTTCTTGTGTTTGCGTAGGACAGGGTTATGAGGGGGTGGGGGGTTCGGTCGCGGAATTCTGAGCCGTCCAAAGTTAAAATAGCCATCGCCATGCAAAAGAAATTGAGAGTGCATGTCGTGCATTGAGAAATCTTTGTAGAAGGTGATGTAGGGAGAAAAAAAATTTCATCATGAAATTGTATGTGCGTTGATTTTTGCTGTGGTTTGCATGTTTTTATGCCTCCGCCACCGAAGGTGGTGCCGGAGGCATCATGTTTTCGGGTTGTCCGTCCGTACGTCCGTCCGTACGTCCGTACGTCCGTCCGTACGTCCGTCCGTCCGTCCGTACGTCCGTCCGTCCGTCCCGTTTGACCGTTATCACAATATCTCAAGAACCATTTAAGATTTAAACTTAAGACTCGGGAATAGTATTTATCACCATAGGAAGACGATCTGATTAGATTTTGGAGTACGTAGGTCAAAGGTCACAGGTCACAGAGGTCAACTTATGAAATTCCTTGTATTGAGTTTGTTAGCGCGATATCTCAAGAACCATTTGAGATTTAAACTTAAAACTTAAGGATAGTATGTATCACCATAGGAAGACGATCTGATTAGATTTTGGAGCATGTATGTCAAAGGTCAAGGGTCACAGAGGTCAACTTATGAAATTCCATACATTGAGATTGTTATCATGATATCTCAAGAACCACTGGAGATTTAAACTTCAAACTTAGTGATAGTGTGTATCACTATAGGAAAACAATCTGATTACATTTTGGAGCACGTAGGTCAAAGGTCAAAGGTCACAGGGCTCATTATGTATGCAAAAACAGCTTGTGATCGCGTTATCTGAACAACCGATTGATGGATTCCTGTCAAACTTTGGTCATGTATGTATCTTGCAGAGCTGATGAACTGATTAGATTTTGGGGTCACGAGGTCAAAGGTCAAAGGTCACAGGGCTCATTATGTATGCAAAAACAGCTTGTGATCGCGTTATCTGAAGAACCGATTGATGGATTCCTGCCAAACTTTGGTCATGTATGTATCTTGCAAAGCCAATGAACTGATTAGATTTTGGGGTCACGAGGTCAAAGGTCACAGCGCACATTATGTATTCAAAAACAGCTCGTGATCGCGTTATCTGCACAACCGATTGATGGATTCCTGCCAAACTTTGGTCATGTATGTTACTTGCAGAGCTGATGAACTGATTAGATTTTGGGGTCATGAGGTAAAGGTCAAGGTCATGCGGCTCATTATGTATGCAAAAATAGCTTGTGATCGTATTATCATTAGAACAGATTGATGGATTCCTGCCAAACTTAGATCATTTATGTATCTTGCAGAGCCAATGAATGGTTCATAAGATCAAAGGTCATGGGCTCATTATGTATGCAAAAATAGCTTGTGGACGCATTCTCATTAGAACTGACAGATGGATTACTATTTAACTCAGGAAATCTTGCAGAGCCAATGAACTGAGTAGATTTTAGGGTCATGAGGTCAAAGATCAAAGGGTCATATATGTTTATGAGAAATTGCTTGTAATCACGATATTCTGAGAACATGTTAATGGATTACAATTGAACTTGAATTTGAAAAATTTCTTCCGTTTCGGTTTGTAAAATTGCTCTATGACGGAGGCATCATTTTCGACTGCGCGCAGTCGAATTCCATCTAGTTTCTGTATGTGTCGATGGACTTGCGCAGCTGGGTCGCCGTAACTCTAGATGGCGTCCAAGTATTTGTGGCGATTCATTCTTCGACCCAAGGATGACACTAATTAAATGGGTGGTGTCTATGCACCATCGGGGAGAGAGAGAAAGATAGAGTATGAAGAGCTTTCGTTCATGTGAGAAGGTTGAAACATCTGCGTCGTATTTGAGGGATCTATTGGCTTTACAGCGAGAACTGACGAGGGGGTTTAATTAAAATTTGACATTTAGTGTGTTACTAATACAAGTAGCTTTTACAATAATGAACCATACTGCCAGGGCATGCACTGAGGTATATCGCATTACGAAGAGAAGGCAAAATGTCTTGCTGATTTGTAGGAATATCATTAAAGCCTTATGTACATGTACCGGTAGGCAATTGTGCTGCCTGAACATTTGTGCAGAGTATTTTTCTTTTAAATAACAAAACCCAAAAAAGGAATTTAACATGGGCTGTGTCATGTGTATACTGTTAAGTAAGTGGCTTCTCTTGAGGCCATTCCTATAAATATGTCATACAGTTCTAACTCATTCCAAATGGTTGTAAATAATCCCCCTTATTCAATTCATCTCTTTCTTAAATCCTTCTTGTGAGTTGACTGAGAATAAATACTCTTTTTGGAAAAGAAAAGAGTGTAATGCATTGTGAAGTCCATTCCTGATTACCTTATTCACCCAATTAAATCATTAAATGAGCCATTAGAACTTAACAATTGAGTCATCACATTTTGTTTGCAATGATCGTTTGTGAACTTGATAGCATAAAAGGAATTCTGGAATCTACAAACTGTGAGATATGCCTTTCAGTCCGACTCTTGTTTCATTCTCTATTTTCACAAATATCTACGGTACTCAGGCAAACTGTGTCTTCACTGTTGTGTCATCAATATTTTGCCACACACGTATTCCATTACTCCATTCAAAACACCTCCTTTTATAGTGTGTCTCTCTTAGTTAAGATGGATGGCACTGTTTTCTTAGCGAGCAAACCCACAATCTTACTTGTGGTCAGTCCGTGATGGATTATTGCATACAGCTGTGTAAAGTGAATTATAGCTTGTTCAGACGAGAGCAAATTTATGCACAACATGTTTACAGAAACGTTATATGAAGACGTTGTAAAGTGAATAATAGAGTGTTCAGACTAGAAGAAATGTATACACAATTAGTTGACTGAAACGTCGCATGAAGAATCATCGTACACACTAGAATTACAACATTGTATGAATAAACATATTTATGAAGAAACGTGTAAAGAAACTTGTTATGAAGAGGTCTCTTGACATGACAGCTTGCCAATAATCAGTGCACGCTCACATTAAGCCTTGCTCATTTATACCATTTTCGTATTATAAGATGTGTAGACTGGAATTACACATAGATTCTTTCATTCTTTTATTCAAACCGATGCTCAAACATGTCTTTTGATATGCAATGTTCCGTTATACAACATTTAGACTAGAAAAACGTATATACTCATTGTATATTCATGCAATTTTGTATACTCATCCGATTAATGAAAGGAGACCGTAATCTGAAGAGGGGTTTTTTATGTGCTACCCAGTTTCAGCTAAGAGTATATACAGTGTAAGTGAAACAGCTTCTAAATTCAACCATTAACAAACTGCACAGATAATGAATCTACACAACCTCTGTTCAGACCACTAAAAACTCATTGTATACATTTAGCTTTATGAAAAACATATATCCATTTCTAGTCTAGAATTTCTAGAATATCGTTTTGTGAAACATTGTACATCAAAATGCATGTGTAGCCTCATTTCAAATAAAAACCCGGGTCCTCTTCGGGACTGAATGTTGCATCGTATGATAACTGGGTGTGGCTTGTTGTGAGTGGCCACTGATGATTGACCCGCTCCAGTAAAATATAAATGATAAGATTCTTCATACAAATTTATGGTTTTCTAAAGTACATGTATGAACAGACTAGCATTTTCAGCTCAGTGAAAGGAAATGTAGGAGGATTTAAAGGTTACGTTTTAACTTTGTATTTCAATCATTTATACCTGTTTATAATACTTCATCACCACTCACCACCCATCAGTCTCTAGTCCTGCACTGAGTGCGGTTACAGTCTGGAGAACATCCATTATGCCATCAATATCAAGTTTCCAAAAGAACTTGTGGACATGAGCCAAAAATCAATCACACATTCCAAGCTATAAGGGGAAAGGGAGGGGGTGGGTGAGGAGGGGGGCAATGACCATTGTGTTTTTACCTAACCAATTTCCTGAAATTGAACATTACAAACACTGTGTAAAAGTGAAGGAAAAGAAGTACATGCAAGCGGTGAGTGATTTAGCTTTGGAAAGCTCCTAAAGAGCTTTGGTAAACCGAAAGAGAGCTGTGGTGAAAAACAAAGAAACGCATATAAACTGTTGTGATGAAATTCAACCTTTTTAACACCAAATCAAAAGAGAGCTCTTGTGAGCAGTAAACAGTTTGTCACACAAGGCACCGTACTGACTGTTATTACTTTATACAGCAGGTTTGAGATGAGATGTAAAAGTTCTGAATGGAGTATCATCTGCTGAAAGCCAGAAGGGCAGTAATTAATACTTTTTCACGCAGTGTTGATGCTCTTCTTGCTCTCAGTAGATGGTAAGGTATGCACACACAGAGCCAGAAGGGCGTTAGCCAATATGCTTCCAACAGTGTCAATGGTTTTTGACCAGCAGAAAGTGCTTCTGATATTATCCTGCACTTAATCAGTAAAGGCCCTTTCACATACTGTATGCCATGATGAAGCATGGGGTTTATTCAAGCGTAATTCAGTGTACAATGCCTCATATTTTTGTATCTTTATAAGCAAGGCTCCATACTAACTTTTCTGCAACAGACTCTGAAAGGCTTTTGGTGTAGAGTGATGATGTAAATGGATTCATCTTCATTAGATGTGAAGTTAGTCAATGGGCTGTACAATGAATACAATGAATTGGATAATTGAGTTTGGACCACCTCTGTAATATAACCAAATCTAATGCATACGTCCTTGTGAAGTGCCTCGATACAACGTATTTCTTTCTCTGTAATGAATATTTGTATTTCAATAGTCAGAAAGGTAGGTAGGGCCAGCCATAATGTAATAATAATTTTTTTAAAACTACATGTATACTTCAATACACACAGTAATGTCCGGTGTTGCATTGGGAACATTGCTTCTGAAATGACTAGAGCCATTAACATGTCAAACCTCAGGGTACATGTCAGTAGACATTATATCACCCCCGACTGTACATTCAAATCAAATCAAATTAAATCAAATCAAATCTCACCGCATGTACAAACTACATACATGTATAATACCCTATGGTGCTAGTGCCAAGCATCATTATATTGCATCGGGAACATTGCTTCTCAGATGACTAGAGGCATGACATCTTCCTGCTACATGTCAAACCTCAGGGGGCAAGTCAGTAGACATTAGTGCACCTGAATGTGTACATGCTCGCTCACAAAATGAAACTGGAGACGACCGAGCATGGCAGGCAAGGTTTACATGGACTGTCAATAACAGTTCAACAGAGGAAAAGATGATGGAGAATACTCGTCGCTCATTTTTCATTGTTGTAGAATCTGTTTTGAATAGTCAATTATGCAGCAAATACATGTAGGTAAATACTTTGTTTTGTATTAGCTTTTGGAATAACTAAAATTTCATCATGTCGACCAATTCTTGCTGAAAATCAGTAACAATGAAATGCACTGAACACAGATGTGGATATATGGGACTACACTACACAAATATGTGGCATCAAAACACGGTCAATTTTATTTCAAGAACTATTTCCTGTCACAAGAGCAATCCATTGCTATTTGTGTATTCTTAAAAATAATACAAAAGAAAGCTAACGGCTGTATTTGTACTTTCTATATAACAGCATGATTTGATCACTTTGCAGTAAATTGATGTTGTATTTATTTCATTTTGATTTGGTTCAGTTTGTTTTGTTTTCTATCAAATTAACTATTTGACTATTAAATGTAGTGCATACAAGCATTAGTGAGAGGCAAAACAGCTTTATTTTGTACCTTTTTAATAACAAAGACTTAACACGCCCCCTTCTTACTCTCATCAATCAAAGTGACATCAGCACTGGTGCGTGGTTGGACGGTCGGTGCATTCATTTATCAAGGGTCAATACTATTCTTTATACAAAACCAATCCAATTATGCTATGAAACAATATTGTGTTTATAGATGTCTGTTAACGAAATGAAGCTAGTGATTAAAAAAATATATTTTACTAAATTGGAAAGGATGTACATTGATGCCTTTTTCTCTTCTAGGCTATTTAAGGATATTTCAGGCTCTGTTTCAGGCTTCTCGGGCTCTCTCAAGCTCCAGAATATTACATGGCTACAATTGTATGGGTCACTTATCATGCTAATTGGGGGAGAGGCATTGGTATAGATCTCTACACACCTGTTAATTACCACCTGTCATACCTCAATGCAGCATACATAGTTACAGTAGCCCAGCATATATCTAATAATCGAGGGGGGGGGGGATCCCCAAATTTAGAATGTTGGTTTCTAAACAAAATATGATAATCTACAAAAATTTAATGAGATAATGCTTGATTAATTGACTCAAAATGACCAAAAGGTTAAGGATATATGACATTATTTTAGAAGCTAAGTAAGCAAATATAATACTGAAAAATACTTTAAATACTTTAAATACACAATAAACAGTGCATTGATTGTGTATTCAGCATTGAAACAATCGTACGTCCAACGATCAATACATGTACATCGAGATGGTCATCGCAGGATGGTGCTCAAACCATCTCTCACCTCTTCCTACGCATCATAGTGCACTCCCATTCCAGAGTAGAGAGGTATTATTTGCGGTAATTGAATTTTCCCTCTCACCCATTTACTTGTTTGACGTAGGTATTTAGACCGGTTCTCCTCCCTGATCATTGCATTGCTTTAATCTCGTCCGTTCAGAGCCAGAAGGTCGTTAACTCCATGTTTAAGTATAAGAGGTAATGCCCTTCCGGCTCTCAGGAGATGATATATGTAGGGTAAATGAGGCCTTCCTCTTTAAGCTCGGCAGCTCTCATCGAAATCAGTCAGATATGAAAACAAATGATCTTGCACTTTCTACCCGCTTGTTTTTTAGTTGGACATTTAGCGTTGAGACTAGGAAATGTACTTAATGTCTCAAATGTTTCTCATATTCAGTCATTGTTCACCGATCCATTCATAATTGGTCCTCATTAAAAGAAAAAAAAACAGGCATTGGAGTGTGGAATAGAATATATTGAATCTTAAACTCTACATGTACTTTTATTATTCTTGGGACTAAATTTGTCATGAATACACAACTGGGGCAAACAAATTGTGCATATAGGGGCAAGCATACAATATTTTAATTATTACCAATTAGGCAAGATCTTGGATATATGCTATTTTTTCTTATTCAGAAAACGTAGTAATGGTTAATGAAATTGCTAGTATGCCCATTTAAATTGTAATATCAAAGAAGATTAGAAGACAATGTCATGCTTGTCTGAATAGCGTCAATATACCCGTTTACTAACATGTTCATGCATCTACAGTGCTTTTTTGTATTCCTCTTTGTAAATAGTTTAGTTTTGATGGGGTCTGTAATTGTTTTATTTGATTTTTTATCAATTAAAGATTTAAATGGGGAAAACTATATATTCAAATGTCATGCATACTTTTTTAAACAAAGGATGTTCTTACCTGAGGCATCCCTGACATAACAACAAATAATGTATGCAGACTCGGTTCTAAATAGTGTAGTTAATTCATTAGTAACAGGTTAATGGAATAATTCATCACTAGGTCCCCAGGAAAGAAACATCCATAAATTTTAATATATGTTAGTCGACCAGTCTATTGTAGCAATACAATGTCGTACTTGAGTCTTTTGTGGGCTACAAGCACAATTCCTAACTAAACATACATGTACACCATTATATACATGTATGTTGTACTTGTTTGTTCACAAAGATACGGTGAGCGACTCCTTTAAGCTAATATATTTTCATTTGCAGTCAGTTGTGACTCTGCTGTGGAATTTCAGGTGGATTTACATTACGTAGTGCCGCAGGAAATTGATATTGATCCCTCAACGATGCTGTCCAGTCGCCTCTGATATCATCAGCAATATTTCTAGTCCTGAGACGGAGACATATAACACACCCCTTCATTAAATAAGCCAAGGCCTGAGTTTTTGTCTCTACCTCTCTTACTATCTCCTTTTCTTCTTCTTCTTCTTTGTGTGGTGTACCTCCAAGTCATTTTAGTCTAGAATTGATTGGTATGGAATTGTTATTGTGTAAGGTAGATTTGAAAATACCAGTAAGAAAATATATTTCTATTTCTAGTCCAAAGAAGGAGAGATAGAGTATTAGATCACTGCACAACATATTCCAGCGCTCGACTCTCACCTGTGTTTCTCTCTCTCTCTCTCTCTCTCTCTCTCTCTCTTGCCCTTTCTTTAATGCTCTCTTTCTCTTTTTCTTTCTTTTCTTAATCCTACTAATCCTTGCATCTTTATTAAATTTTAGAAGAAAATTGTATGTTAATTAGTCTGTGCCAAAAGGTCAATTTACTTTAACATCAAGTTATGCAGTTTTGGCTTTGAACAGACCATTTATGAGATTACGATAAATGAAATATCTGAACGAGGAGGATAAGGAGTGATTATCCAATATATCAAATCCTTGCAGTCGTTCCATACATTGTGTGAAAAGCATTTTTAATCCATATGAATGATAAAACAAACGAGGCTAGGTACCGACTTAAATCAACGTAAAATTGTTGTCTTAAAGTACTCTAAGAATACTGTGACCTAGAGTATTTTACTAATTTCTTACATTTGTTGAACTTCTCAAGGATTTTGGCAGAAAAAAAGTGTCACAAGCGTCTGCTTCACTTTTGTCCAAATACTAGCTTTCAAACCAGTCTGCCACAGATCCTGACTGGGATTTGAAGACATCTGCTAGCTCTGCATGAGCTCAACTGATACAATGGATGCTTTCAGCGGATACAATCGTTACTTAATATAAATGTGCTTTCATCTTTGCCCGATGAAAGTAGACAGGAACTGAACATGACTATTGTAGGCAATGTTGTATAGAGGCTCTTACTGTAACTTGATGTTCACTTGCCTATTTCCTAAGGCTGCATATGAAATTTAAGTGTGAATGCAGCAAGGTTGTCATTTTATTTAGTCCATTGTATCATAGTACAACTTGATGTCTAATGGCTATGGTTGCACATGAAATTCTAATGTGAATGCAGCTACATGTAGGCTGTTTATTTATGTCCACAGTATCATGGCACTGTAACTTTATGTTCACCTGCCCAATGGCTGAGGCAGCACATGAAATCTTGATGTGAATACAATCAGATAATTTGTGTACATTTTATGTTGTCCCAATGGCTAAGACTGCACATGAATTCTCATATGAATGCGGTCGGATCGTTCGTTTCCACCGTACCACAATACTGTAGCTCGATATCTAATGTCTAGGGATACAAATGAAATTCTAATGTGAATGCAGCTAGGTTAGGTAAGGTTCACAGTATGGCAGTCCTGTAACTTGATGTTCTCACGATGGCTAAGGCTGCACCTGAAATCTTGATATGAATGCTGCTATAGATTGCTCATGTTAAGGGTAACCACAGTGCTGTAACTTGATGTTGTCCCAACGGCTAAGGATGTACGTGTACATGAATTTCCATATTTTGACATTTATCTCTTTTACCCGTGATCTATAACGGTCCAAAATGAGCAAAACAAAGAGGCAGATTTCATTTAGATGGGTGTTAACTCATTTACTTGTACAAAGCAATAATATCCCTCTAACCCTCCACATTATATCTAAGTATATGTACATGTACCTCTTTCCCCACATGTCTGACTTCCATTATCATATTATGAAATTAGACTTCACTTTATATGGGATAACCTTTGATAATATCTCATAATGATAGATGATTGCCCCGAGCAATTCGTCGCCGTGCTAAGAAAGAACACAGGTTCACCTGCGGAGGAAAGGAAACTATACATCCCGTTTCCATGGCAACCGATATGCCGACCATCCAGGGAGAAGGAGAGGGTGAGGTCTTTTGTCTCATGCAAATCAAACGCAGAAAATACGTATTTAATTATTGAAATTTTTTGCGGTTTTGAATAGCGGCTGAAATGTCATATGAATTTGATTTGTTTGTTTGATATTAGAAGGTGTGTAAGAAAAAGAAAAGATAAAAGAGAGAGTATTGACTATTGTGTGCAAGCATGCGCATGTACCTTGAAAAGAAGAGAGGTATATGGTCAAGATTGAACTTGAATCACGTTCATAATGCAACCTTTTGAATTATATGAATAAAATTTAATACAGTTTATGAAAGATGGAAATGCACATACATGTATATCTACTTGCATTATTTGAGAGAAATGTCCCTGTAGGCAAAGTGGGGGTGGGGGGTTCCTTGATATTTGACAGAATAATAAGTATCCCCCCCCCCCCCAACACACACACGGACATACTAATACATGGGCAATTTCAATACAAATTTTCTAAATTACATTTTATTTGTCTATGTAATACACTGACTACAGAGGCTGAAAACAAGTTAGAGTAACACTTGTTAAATGAATTCTGCTACTTCATTGTCTATATTCTGACACATTATCTTTTATTCCCTCTTAAGTAAAAAAAAAAAAAAAAAAATTGACCTTACATGGATATGTATGGGGAACATCAACTTTCAGAACCGTATGAAGTGTGACATCAACTGGTCCCTCCCCCCAAGAGGGTCTTCTTCCAATGACCTCATGCTTCATCGTCGTTCTTTTTCCTTCATAAAAAATTTAGATAGGGCATTAGTTGAACCTTGATGACTTCTTTGGGCCCCAAGACGAAACCAGGCGATATGGTGTAGAATTTGGAAGGTCGAAGTCCCAGCTAACCTGCACATACATGTACATGTATATGTACAGGTGATGCGAAGTGCTGCAGTGTTGAATTTGAATTGAATCAACATTTATTTTTATCATCAACACAATATATACAAAGATAGAGGATGGAATATCATAACCGATTAGATGTATAAAATTGGATCTAAATTGACCTATTAACATTTAAAATTCAAAGAAAATATGAAAGCATAAACCAAAGAACGTCTTAATTGTTATTATTATGATGGATTGCATTTGAAGTGAAGAATTGAATTTAGTGAAATGAAATGAAATTTACATTATAGTGCAGAATTTAAAAAAGTAAGATGCTTCATAATGAAGAAGACATTATGTTAGAGAAAGAGAGAGAGAGAGAACTGCCAGAGGAAATGAAACGCAGTCGGAATGCACTAGCAATACAAGCCAATCAACCTGTTGATTCACATTCAATATCTGAGATACCGAATGTCTCCTGCCAGCTCGACATCCAGCACCCTACCCTACCCTGGAAAACAGCTTGAAAGTAGATCGATTTCGCAGCACCGCAGTCGAGTGGACGTGTTTGGCATGTAAACATGTCCTCTCTACAGCCCTCATCTGAATCGCACCTCTGCGCGCATCATTATGCCCCCCTTCTCGACCCCTTGTTGACAGGCTGTGCGCAAAGAATTGTCCTCCTGACAACTTCATGGCCTCTGTTTCTAGGTTCGGGAGGTTTCAAGAGAATGGCGGTAAACAAATATATGGTCTTGGTGCACGTGCAGTTAGGGTTGTGTTCTGCGTCTAGCCCACATTCATGTAAACCCTGCATCAGATGGTGTGTGTGGGACTGGGGGGAAATATAGGGTTACATGCATGGCCCATTTGCACAGAATGGTGCCAGTATGAGCTGTAAGGGACTGTAAATTGAGTAGGCTTTGGAGTAAGAGAAATGTAGGCTCCTTTGTACAAAGAGGGTGTCTGCTAATACAGCGTAATTCATGTAATTCCTGCTTTGCACGGTGTTTTATGTCATTGTGGGACTGCAGGAGAAAAATAAATAGGGCTACTTGTCCTCTTTGGTACGTAGAGATCGTCTTGGCCTGTATTCATGTCAAAGCAGCATCAGATTGTGTGTTATGGGACTGTGGGAGAAATCTAGGGTCACTTGGCTCCTTCGTGTATAGGAGGTGTCTGAAGAACATTGTAGGAATGGCGCCAGTATGAGTTGTAAGTGAATGTAAATAGGGTAGGCTTTAGAATACTGAGAAAAAATTCCCATCGCCTGTCGAGAAGAGGATGAAGCTTAAACAGGGGGTGTTGACACCCTCATCCCGGGATTGGGGACCTTTCTCAATAGATGCGCTCTTGCCGAGTATCCACGACTCTATAGGCCTGTCCTCATCAGCTCGAGATTGCCAAATATCCCGCTATTTGAACTATCTCGATCGCAAATTATCCAGTTAATTTGCGTCTTCATCAGCCCAAAGTTGCAATTAGCGAGATATTTGGTCGAGATAATCATCCCAAGATATCTTGGGCTAGTTTGCAAAATATCCCGCTATTTGTCCGGTGCGTCTTCACCAGCCCAAAGACTTGCATTATGCGCTAACGCTGAGCCAAATAACTTGAGCGCATTTCTCGAGCTTGTGTTTCAAGTTTCAAGGTCAAATCTCGAGCTGATGAAGTAACTTCGGGCTTATTTCCCAAATCAGAGATGGCGGGCTATTTGGCAATCTTGAGCTGATGGAGACATGCCTATGTTGGGATGGCTAGCTGGATCAACTGTCCAATGCTTGTTTGTTCGCAGGCACCACCAGGGTTTTGTTGATGTTTTATGAGATAACAACTTCGGCTGAAGAATCAATTCATATTTTACAAGCAACAAGGTTTACGATTCTGTGTCTTTTCGGATGTATCTATGATAATTGTAACCCAATTCAAACAAAAGTAGGTTCTGGCTTGTAAATGTTGGTTGAATTTTTTTTCTTCAAATGCAGTATTAAAGTTTTCTTGAGGAATTTTGCATAGTAACAAGGAAGGAGATACATTAGCTCTGAGACGATAACTTTGAGGATAGGTAGACATACCTGCCAACCACCCCGATTTAGGCGGAGTTCCTCCGCTTTTTACATACCAACTCCGAATTCCGAGTGCATGCCTCAAAACTCCGATTTTTAAAAAAAAAAATTTTTTTTTTTATTTTTTTATTTTTTTTTTTTTTAGAGTGTAATGCACTTGGAGAGTATATAACTATTATGTTTGTATTTTGAAATGTAAAGCGCCTTGAGCATGTTCATGTAAAGGCACTCAATAAATACCAATATGTATGTATGTATGTATAAGACTAAAGCATAACACAGCACTGATAACCAGATCACGCCGACATCCGCGCTCGCGCTCATAGAAGATGTACACAGCGCAGCCCGAACGTGATCGTTAGTTCCGCAGTCACCCCCTGTGTACCCCCCCCCCCCCCCCAATCTACGGGCTACTACCCCAATCCTTCGGTGGTTCGCGACCTCGTAGTCCATCCAGAAAAATTTACTCCTAATTTCTCTTGTCTCAGGTTGGCAGGTATGGGTAGAGTTATTAACTTTTATGAAAACTAAATTTTAAGTTATCAAAATAACCATTTTTATCTCTTTTTATTTGGTTCAATACCTTGTTGCATAAGTATATTGACTTGTATTTTTTGTTAATGTTGGAACTCTCAGTAATAACTTTAGAAGGTATCAAATTAGACAAACTTAATAAAGACTCTCTGAAATGAAGAGAAAAGCTGGTGTGACATCCAATGTGCATTTTGTCATCAGCACATGCCATTTTAATAGCATTTTAGGGAATAATGACGGATGAACATGAGGGATATAGATCAGAGAGGGATATAGATCAGAGCGTGATTTTCCACACCAATTTCATCAGACTTGGGTTCGTTTCTCTCATCTCGTGGCCCCAATGTTGCTTACGTCATTGTCTAGAAAGGGGGATACCAAATAAGAAAAATAAGAAGGAAAAGGAAAGGCTCAAACATTGAGCATTTGAGTGTGCAAACAGTGCTTAACACAGTTTTTACCCTCCTCCAATATCCATTTCAGATTACCTCCTCGTGGCATTTTGGAAAGGTTTAACATTTGGAGGGGGAGGGAAAGAGAACATCGATACCCTATTTTGTCCATCTTTCGTAACAAGCACACTCCAAAATATCCTGTTACACATATTGCTGATATTTGAAAGGGTATTCTTGTGTCATTCTTGAAATGCTAAGTAAGGATTTAGGATGGGATAAGTGTTGGTATTTGGGCACAAAACACAGGTGAAAAGTGTTTATCTGATATACAGTAGGCGGAAAATGCAAATGCTCTCATTTGAAATAAAGCTATCCTGAAATCCTTGAAAAAATACAAAAGTGTAATATTTAATTCAAAGCCATGTAATAAGATAAACTTTATAAGAAATAGTTGTTTTTCTTTTCGCTCTCTTTATGTTTTTCAAAATCACAAATGACTCTAGGTTTATTTAGTTTGTTTTCATTATTATCTTGCCATTCAATGAATCTTAATTTGATTTTGCGCTTTAACTTAAAATGAAAAAGATACCATTTTACCTCTTTGTACCATACAGTGTCTAGTCATACAATGTAGTTTTGACTTTTGACCAGTCATATTTGAATATGGTGTAAAAAAATAAATATTTCAAGAAAAATGGACCTTTTCTTAAAAAAGGAGGGGTCTTAAGTTGTTTTATTTGGATATCAAAGAGCAATGTTCTTATCAAATAAAAATTGCAACAGAGAAACTGTGTTTGCTAACTATTATAATGAAATTTTAGTCGCAAAGATGTTTGAAAAATTAATTGCACTGCAAGAGTTAAGCAATGATAGTGAGAATATAGAAATATGATATCTTATATTGTGAGTGATGGGTGAAAGAAATATTGATTAAAATTGAAATTAAGAGTGGGAACTAATCTCCATCTTGCTAGCTGATCCCTCTCTTGCCTTTCAAATCTAGGAAATTGATCCCCATCTTATAGCTCGATACGGGATTACAGATTGGTAATGAGTTCGAGAAACAGCTTTCTTCACCTTTGCAGCAGAGTTTAGGTTCACCTAAACTTAAAGCCTCACTGCACTACGTTTGGCTACTTGCACCCTCTATATAGCAGTCAATGCCTCATCGGTGACCGTTGGTCCCCCATGATCCTCTTTTTCTTATGTCAATTGAGAGCTGATTTGATGAGATAACCACATGTCAGTGACCATGCAGGGGGGTCTAACCCCTCCTGGCCAAACTAGTGCAGAGGGGCTTTAACACTATGAACATGACAGACAAAGAAAGCGGACAAAATATACAGTCCCTCAGGTAGACAAAGGAACATCCCTTCACTGCCATTATGTAAAATGGTGAATATGCATGTGACACCTGTTCTACACATTTTTACATAATAGCAGTGAAGGGATGTTCTTTTGTATACCTGATGAACTGTATATTTTGTCCGCTTGCTTTGTCAGTCATGTTCATAGTGTAAAGTTTAGGTTGTGGTTCTAGGTCATATCTCTTGTAGATACAGACCATGCAGACACACTCATGGTTTTGAAACCTTTAAGTTTACTTTAAGTTATAAACCACGAGTGATCTTATGAGAGTGCTATAACTGTTTTAACGGGGGTCCTCTATCACTCAAAGTTACTTGATGTGCGGATACAATATCTTCAAGGTTAATTGCTAACATTTAGTTAAAATGTCTGGTTACCCAACTTCAATTATAAAATGTTTAATACTCAAAGTTCTGGTCTGGTGTGAACCCTCATCATTATTTAACAGTGGATCATTGTTTGAAACTTGAGGTTTAGCAAACTTTAAGCTTAGAGCTACGAGCTAAAATGTTCAATACTCATAGTTTTGGTCTGGTGTGAACCCTCATCATTATTAAATAGTGCATCATTGCCTAAAATTTGAGGTTTAGCAAACTTAAAGCTTAGAGCTACGATGGTCCCGTATAAACATAACCCGAGAGAAGTTCAGCCGAAGATGGAAAATGATCTAAGCTTGTGTCTTGGGGGTAATTGATTCTTGTTTTCTGGAGCCAGATTCAAGAGGAGAACGGCTGGAATTAAAAGGTTCCTCCCCTGCCCGGGATTATCTCGTCTTCTAAACGAAGCAAAGGGATCACGCATGAGAAGTGGTTCAACACATCTCTGTGTAATTATTTCTCCCAGCGAAGCCACATTAGAGAGAAGACGATGAAAGGTCACAATTGCATCGCCTCCGAGCGCATTGTCCGCTGAGAGGCAGAAGGGCGACGGCTCAAGACATTTAAGGAAGAGATAATGACCTTCTGACTCTTAATAGATAATGATATATGTCCGACTCCTTGCTTTGAGGAGGGGAGGAATTTATCGTCATTTACCAAGAAGAATTTTAGCAGTGCAATCGTCACTGCTTGAAAATAATTTGCGAAATTGATTTTTGTACTCTTCGCACTTTGTAGTTGGTTTGGTTGATTGGTGGACTAATTCACTATCAATCTTCATGCTGTACTTTAGGGATATTGTTTTCAGGGCTTCTCTTACAGTAAGCGCTAAAGCTGAGAGTTGTATTTGATATGCTTCACATACTCATACTGTCATTGTATTCCTGGGAATTCCATGTTGCACATTTCAACATCAAAGAAATCCATATTGATAATATTCGTTATGACTATTATGTTCATGTGTATCGCCTTCACTCTTTCTTTGTGTTTTCAAAATATTAACTAATGCCCTATTAAAGACCTCTGGACCGAGTATTTTCTAGTGTAAGTTGTTTGTCCTAAAAATGCAATGACCTGGAAAGTCATGCAATGTATGAACATTGATATAAATGATGGAGTAAATATAACACAAGTGTGATTATCTTGCACTGTAAAGGACAAAATTCAGCATTTAGATCCAAACTTTTAAGATTTATCCCTAAAATACAGCTTAGTAAAGAACATCAAGTGTGTTAAGGGACTTTTTGGAATGCCGAAGGCTAAAACATCAGACTTTTTTTAGGATGACATAAGTGTATTAAGCTTCCCATTTATTTGTCTTATAACACAGAGCTCACTGAATATGCACAAGTTCTCTGTTGCACACAGTTGCCATTTATTTACACATTAGAAAATGAAGCGGCTTTTAAATGTGGCGGTTCACCAATTCATATCTCGACAAGCCTCAAGTCTTCTAAAAAGCATTCTTCTACGTGGTTTAAATCTCTAGATAGAACCCAAATCTTGTCTTTCAAATGGGAAAAATTATCTTTCTAAAGAGAGTGAAGTACCAGCACATCCAGGTGCAAACAACAGGGACCCGTTTCACAAAGCCTTTTTTCATTGACAAATGACAAAAATCAGTGAAAAATCTGCTAATAACCAATCAGAAGCAAGGATTTCAGTAGCTCATAACAAAAACTGTCATTTGTCACTGATGAGAAGTTTTGTGAAACACCCCCAAGGTCTGGCATTATATTGGCAAAATATCACACTGCATTTATTTTTTCTTCATTTGGTGTGTCTATTTTAGGGTACTCATTAACCTAGATAATCATGCATCTGGGACTTGTCTCTAGCTTGGATGATCCAGGCTAATATCGGTGCAGATTAGTTACCCTTCCCATGTTATCCCGCTCAACTTGTGAGCCTTTTTTCGCTGAAATGTGAGTGGTAGGGGTCTTTGCTGTTTTGTATTATTATTATTATTTATTATACACCTGTATGAGGAGGGTTTGATACCGGTACTAGTAATAGGATCTCCAAGAAAAGATAGTTTCCAGAAATCACAGTGACCTGGAAATTCTAATAACTGTTCCATTTAAGAGATAAAGCAGGGCCCATCTAGTCTGTGGTTGAATATTGCTTTCGTTATTTAAACAGCAATTTTGTTTTTACAATGGACTATTGCCTAGAGAAGGATAATGTATTTAAATATGCACTTTTGTAGGTTGCAATTTCACAACTCTGGTAAACTTGAAGGAGTGAATGATCACAAGGTCTCTTTCAGTTTGAAGAGTTTCCAATGAAAGTTTATGCACCTCCACCCCATTTATATGCTTCTTTCAATGAACTATGTCAAACAATTATTGGCGTATGATGACATGTTCATGCCTTCTCTTTTTATATTACAAGTCTAAGGTTTCATCTCATGAGTCTGGAGCTGGAGTGTGCACTGTTTTTCCACGCAGTTACTATTGGGCGGGCGTAGTACTAGTAACTCATTTCTTTTTCCAAATTCTTTGTTGTCTTTTATCTGCAAGTCTATCGATTCACTAAGATCTCCCAATTTGTTTGAATGTTGTTCAGATCACATCCTGAGCCTCTCATAGTGGATCCTGGTTACCTTTTACATATATGGAAAATGCATTGAAAATAATCTCCCAATGCATCATATTCAAACAGTGAATAACCTGCTGCATTGATGAATCAAATAAGAAGAATTATCCCTCTCTAAACACCCTCTCATGGACTACATCCACTGTGTAACACTGAAGTAGGGGGTGAAAACTCCATCTCATTACCTCATCGATCCCCAAAATAGCTCTAACTGGCCGGCGTCACACGAGGGCGTCCCGCGTCCCCCCCAGGAGTGCGCATTTCACCTTCTCAATTGCATTATATCATGGAATTACATCGGTTTAGAGGATTCTCCCGTGTTTTCCTTCCGAGAGGGTGAGCTTCATTTATTAGCTTAGTTAGACGATAGATCCCTTTCCACTTCTTTCTATTTACTCTCCAAATGGATGCTGGCTTATTTTCATGAAGCTCGGAAACTGGCTCTCTTCTCCACCACCTCTCTCTCTTCTCCGTCACCTCTCTCTCTCTCTCTCTCTCTCCCTTCAAATGCTGATGACGTCTCGATTCTCTAGCGACTATACGTTATGCACTATGTATCACCATCAGGATTGCTTATCAGAAGACGATCTTTTCATAAAATCTTTATCGTGCTGTCCTGCAACCTGCCAATGAAGTAGACTTTGATCAGTAAATGATGAGAATTTCTTTCATTATGATAGGATATGGCAAAATGTTGAATTTCTTATACAGGTGTATTTCATTTTGATTTTGTAATATTGAAGGCTCATCAAATATTAATTCAAACTATTATCAGATCGCTGAGGAACATCAAATGATTTGAGATTGTTGGCTAACTTTTGATAAGATTGAAGTTTGGATGAATTAAATTCGAATATATTTTTACTAAAAAACAGGAAAAACATTTTATATGGTGTTTTTTAAATACTCAACTAATGACCTTTATACTCTCAACAGATGGCCCCGTTTCTGTTTTAATCCACTCACACATTTGCCCTTTTTATCTGCTTTCTCTCTTCTTGAAGAAATCACCCTCGTTTTTGCTGAATTTGCTTGCTAACATCACGAACCATCTATGATAACCTAATGAAGATATCTGGTCACTTCATCGCTAGGATAACTTACCACAAAAATCAATGCCTGACAATACAGTAGAGTGTTACTGTATCCTTATTAAAGACTTCAGACAAAATTGTATCGTGCAACGTAAGACTGGTTCGTGGAAAGGGAGAACGAGATTCGCAAACAAGCGCGGGGAAAGTGTAGAAAGTGGTGTAAGGAAGCTACTCATAATATCAAAGGAGAGATTTTGTTACTCTGAGTCTGTAGAGTATTGAGGGGTATAAAGTTACAACGTAACTTTTCATATTGACTGGAAATAAAAGTGTTTAATTTAATGCTTAAAGCTGTGGTAACTTCTTAGTGCAACATAAGGCCTGCCTTCATCAGACCAAAGCTGCAAAATAACCCGCTATTTAAACTAGCCCGATCTCAAATTAGCCAGCTAATTTACGTCTTCATCGGCCCGCAGTTGCAATCAGCGGGTGATTTGGTTGAGAAAATATCCAGAGAAATCTTTAATAGTCTTGTTTCCAAAATAGCCAGCTATTTGGGAAATAGCGTGCTAATTTGTGCCCGTCCGAGCTAGTTTTTAATGAGCGTATCGGCCTGAAAATATTGGGGTTTTTTGCAACTTCGTTCTGATGCAGACAGGTTTTATAGTCATATAGTGTATTAATAAAATCCAAATGAGAGGACAATCTTTCACCAGGTAATTTGTATAGCGCCGTCTATCTAGACAATTCTATTCCGAGGCGCACAAGAAAAATAGAAAGAATGGGATAGTTTGGATGAGTGTCATAGTGCCAAGTACAGGTATTGTTAAAAATGATAAGATTTCAGGTTGGATTTAAAGGTCTCTATAACCCTTTGTTGTTGTGCAGTTGCCATGCATGCACACATAAAAAAGCAGCTTTTTGTCCCCCCTGGCGATTTTCCGCATTGTATCTGAAAGAGCCTGCACAGTAATTCCATAATGGTTAATTTGATAAGGATCTTTTAAGAGAAAAATGGGGAATTTCCCTTTTTTTATCAACCCTTTTTGTTTAAGTAGGATTGTGACAGAACACATTTCAGCCTGGATGTTTTCGTTATAAGCTCAAGAGAGGACATTATAAGACATCTTCTTCTGGCTCTCAGTCAATGGTTAATAATGAAGATTGAAATGGTGATCAAATAAACCAATCCTCTGAACTTGTGCATGTAGCAGATGTTATATGCAAAACCAAAACGTCAGTGTCCTGTGGCTATTCAAAACCTCGCTCATTTGTATGTATACATGTGTGTCACATATTTGATGCAGGATATTTTATTGATATGAAATAAATCACATCAAAAGTGGTGAATAATTGACGATCAATGGGACATTAATGCTCGCACATTTCAGTCCCTGCGTCATCAATCAATATGGCCATTTTCCGCCTCTTCCCTCCACCTTCCTCATGCCGTAATGAGAAATGCCTTCTCCCAAGTTTTCGCTCAGTAGGCTTGACTCTTGCGTCCAAACACTCAACTATACTTGCTGTGTGAATTCATGAATATTCCAGAAGAAAGGAATAAGTGACAAAACAATTCACTGTGGGTTTCACTTTCAGTTTTTGTCTGTATCTGATTTCAAAATTCAGCCTGATGTTTAATACTTCAGGATGTGTTATAACCTCAGAGAGGGGTGTAAAGAGAAGGAGTGGAAAAGAGATAGGTAAAGTGATAGACAGAAAGAAACAGATAAAAGGATCAGAGAGAAGAAGAGGAAAAGAGAAAGAGAGAGAGAGAGAGAAAGAAAGAAATTGATAGACAAAGAGAAACAGGTGGAAAGAGAAGGAGAGGAAAAGAGACAGGTAAAGTGATAGACAAAAAGAAACAGATAAAAGGATCAGAGAGAAGAAGAGAAAAAGATAGAGAAAAAAAGAGAGAGAGAGGGAGAGAGAGAAAGAAATTGATAGACAAAGAGAAACAGGTGGAAAGAGAAGGAGAGGAAAAGAAGGTTGATAAAGTGATCATCAAAGAGATGGAGAGGAAGGAGGGGGTCGATGTTCATGTTGACGTTTGAGAAGACAAAGTTGAATGCAACAAATACTTTGGGGGTTTGAAAATCTAGTTCAGAATTAATGATCTGGGCCCTGTTGCACAAAACTTTGCCATCAATATCAACTATCATGACAACATGCAAATGAAATCAAGGTTTCCAAGGAAGTTACCGTCAATCGTAAGTTTAATGCAACAGGGGCCTAGAAGTCATTCTCTAATGTGAAACCAAAAGAAATAAATCGCAAAGAATAGAAAGGGAGTTTGAAAACATCATCAAGGCTTTTGGTAATGATAGCTCATAATAGCAGCCAATAAATTTCACCGAAGCATTCGTGATGAATCGTGCAGATACTAAGCTTGACATTTCAGCTGTCTCTCCAGGTCTCCCTCGCATTTGTTACCATGGCAACAAGTTTTTTTTGTAGGGAAGAGGAGTATTTTGTCTCATTGCTCTCTGATCCAACTCTCCTTTCATGTGAAACCTAGAAACCTGATGACGGTTCATACCACGGGTATGGATCTGTCAAAGTCGCTCTCATGCCACGAGTTGAGGAGACCCCATTAGTTTTTCTACTTATCAGTTCTCGTTTTCTCCCCGATACATCTTTGCCCCAAAGCTCCAATTTGGTATACATTTAGAGTGTCAAGTTAATACCCAAAACAAATCAAGCCATGGCTTGTTGAAGCTCTTTGTTTGTCCTGTCCCAAGTATTTTAGTCAATTGTGTTAAGATGGTATTTTAGCTTTGAAATTCCTTTACAAAGTCTTCAAATTCTCTATTCACATCTTATGAAGATTGAAGAAAATGGTAGTTTGTTGTTCTATTTGTCATGTTCCATTCTTGATCAAAGACGACACTTTGAATCTCATTCTCTTGTTTTATAATCTATAGAAGCTAGTCTTGCCCTTCATGTTTCGGTCTTTTGTTACAGATAAATTTTTTAACATAAAATTTGGTCCCCCCCCCCCCCCCCAAAAAAAGCACATTTCACTGAATTTCATTGTTTTGATATTTGAAGCAAAATTATGAATTGAATGCATAAACATTGAATTGAATCCTTAATGCATGCATTAAAAGCAAAATTAAGGCAAAAGTTAATATCACTAAATACCACTAAATACATCCACTCTCTCTCTCTCTCTCTCTCTCTCTCTCTCTCTCTGTCTTTGATTCTTTTTTCTTTTTCCTCTCACCACTGTCTCTCATTTAATGGTTCTTTTTCTCTGACACATAAACACCCCGCAAATAATCAATCTATTGTGCTTGTAGTTTATCAGTATGACATAAATCATTCCTGAAGAATTGCCTTCCACAATTTCCTCAACAAAAGGAGAGGATGTAGGGGGAAAAAAAGATGTATTCATCGTAAAATATCGGAGCATCTGCAATTATGGGCCAGACATGGGGGGGGGGGAGAAAAATTCTCATCATCCATAATTTGTAAGAGCCCAATTACAGTTGCATCACATGTTTGTCTGCGTGTGAGATGAAGTAGGTTGGGGTTAAAGTAAGAGACAGAGAGATAGATAGACAGACAGAGGGGAGAGACAAACAAAAGATAGATAGATAATTAGAAAGAGACAGGCAGACAGACAGACAGACAGATAGAGACAGAGACAGAAACAAAGACAAATGGGAGAGACAGACAGACAGACAGACAGATGGGAGAGGCAAAGATAGAGCTAGACAGAGAGAGATATGGACAGAGATTCTGCGGATTCAAGTTGATTATTGCCTGTGTGCTCTGGTCTTTTTCCTTCTCAGACTGTATTCTGTTTGATTTAATGAGGAGAAAAAGAATAATTAGTTTGATTGCTTCCATGCTCCCTTATTGTTATCTTTTTTTGGTTGATTTGGTATCGAGGATGGGGGCGTATTGCTAATCAATATGAGTGCACATTGTTAGACAATGAAAGAGACAGAGTGGAGACAGCACTGTAGTTTATTCATGTAATGTACTGGTAATGAATGTTTAATGATACAATTGAAATTATACTAATTATAATGTAATGACAATTCATTTTGTTATGCTGTTGCAATAGTAGTAAGAATATCATTTTATATATATAATGTGTGTAGAATTTAATGTGCATTATGTGAAATTAATCAAATATATTGGGAAGCCATTAGTGAGCATACCAATTTGTTTTATTTGACGAGGACATATATTAGTAACCATATATAATGGTTTCATTTGAAGAGGACATAATTATATCAACCACAAAGCGCATTTTCTTTTTAAAAAATTAAAAATTATTTATAAAATTCACAGTTTTATGCTATTTTGGGGCCTTTATGATAATGGGTTTGTGTTTTCACTGATGTGTTTGATATTAAATATGTGTTTTTACATGAAAGAAACTGGAAATTTAATTTTTTTTTAAATTAGAAGAATCTGATAATTTTGCAAAAGTGCATTTATTGTAATTTTGTTCATAGCTTCCTCTGGTCGCTTCCAGGAGTCAGTAGGAAAGGTCAAAGGGTCATATTTAGGAATTCCACATTACTTGTTTTTTCCTTCCATAAATCTTCAGGAAGCACATTAGGGGAAGCTGAATCATCTGTTCTTAGTTTACATGTATATCTCAAATCTTTATGGTATTTTATCTTTTGTATCCCAAATAAATGATAATAATATTTTGTATGTGCGTGTGTCTAAGGTCAACAAGAGGAGGTGCGATAGCTCAGTTGGTAGAGCAGTGGTCTCGTAATCCGGCGACCAGGGTTCGAAACCAAGACGATGCGCTAGTGCCCTTAGGTATGGCATGAATCCTCATTACCAGGTCTCTCGGAGAGGACCTAAAGCCGTCGGTCCTCTGGTTGGTTACTAACAAGCATTCATGTTTTCTTAGCAGTCAGGTAAAATAACCACAACTACCACTACCACTACAGTTGTCATTTATTTCCTTATCTTCAGCTGCTAATGACCGTCTTCATTCTTTTTTAAAAATCTTCAACAGAAATGGCATGGACGTTGAGGGCGCTACCCACAAGTTCGTCGTGGACCTCATCAAGCAGGGGGGCAACGAACTCACGCTGACGGTCATCTCGGTGCCCAACTTCCGCGAGGAGAAGAAAGACCAGAGCGACGAGTCGTCCGGGTATTCCTACTGCGATTACAGCGACAAACGACCTGTGCCTATAACCATACCAGACTACCAACACATTACCAGTGATGGAGAAAAATATGTGGTGGGTATAGTTTGATTATCTGCCCTAATTTTTCTCGTATCCATGTATGTTAGATTTAATAGGAGAACACAATGACCTACATTGAGATTGCTGCGTCGTCTTGATTCGATTAACCGTGGTCCCCTCTTTCATTTTGAGAAGAAAAAAATATGTTATTCTCCATTCTAGTGGATTCTATTTTTTGCTGTGTCAACATTTCTTTACCCTTTCCATTCCCGTCTTGTGTCACTCCCCTAGCTCCCCTCTAGCGTATCATCCTATCATGTCACAGGATACACACTGTCTGTCCTACTCTCAAACTATGGCATTGTTCAGCAATACCTTCCATCTGTCAAACCCTCCTTCCAACTCCTTCCCCCCCCCCCCTCCTCCGTTCAACTCCCTTCCCCCTCTCCCCCCTCCTTTCAACTCACTTCCCCCTCTCCCCCTCCATTCAACTCACTAACCCCTCTCCCCCTCCTTTTCAACTCACTTCCCCCTCTCCCCCTCCTTTCAACTCACTATCCCCTCTCCCACTCCTCTCAACTCCCTTCCCCCTCTCCCCCTCCTTTCAACTCCCTTCCCCTCTCCCCCTCCTTTCAACTCCCTTCCCCCTCTCCCCCTCCTTTCAACTCCCTTCCCCCTCTCTCCTCTTTTTTTCTTCAACATCCTTTCCTTTCAAACCACCTCCATCTCCTACAATGAATATATTGCCTCTACATGTCAATAGAGTGTAATTCCTTCCTCCTTATATCTACCTTATATCTACCTTGTTTAAGGTTATTCAGGTAACTAATATCTATTTAGTAACATTGATGCCATAAGTAATGATACCTTAACAGAGAGGCGTGTTCAGATTTGAAGCCGTAAACCGTGGCGCTTTTAAAAAGATAACTGCACACATCTGTAATTCCTGCATGTATTCACTAAACTCTCTGTTATAAGATACAGAAATATGAAGGGGATGGCACTTCCGTTATTATTGATAAAATTCTTCCGTGGTTTACTGCTCTTATATGAACGAGGCTTAAGAACCATAGAACCAGTAGAGTGTGAACACACACTTCTACCTGGAGTTGCTCTCAACAGATTGTAATAGAAATATAATATTGAAGACAAGTACCTGTTTGAATACTTGTGCCGGTGAAGCTAGCACGATGTTCTTAAAGAAGGGACCAGACAAGTAATGCTAGTGTTCATGATTGTTAAGTCTATCAAGTTCTCACAATTGGTTAAACTACACCCCATCCTACAGTACTATACAAAAACATGCTATGCCACTTATTTTTGCTAGTTGCATCTTCCATAAGGCTAAGGATGAAACAGCCCATGGCAAATTTGCATTTAGCCGAGGAAACTAGCTTTTTGTTGATGTTTTTCTTACAATTTTTCTTCACGCATGTCATCCTGCCTCTCTTCGTTCCAGGCTAAAGCATGTTCATGAATATTGGCAAGGCTGCCTTCTAACTCTTCCAAAAAGATAATAACCCAGATTGTGGGATTCTGAGATTTAGTCCTGTTCAGACTAGTCTCATCCATCATGTAGCTATATGCCAACCGTATAGCTATATGATAAGTATCTTTTTCTTCTTAGTGTGAACGTTTTAGGACATTGTATGTATTACTCATTGCGGATATAGTATCAAAAATAATATTGCTAGTGATATTCGTTTGTCTCGCAGTGTATGGTCAACAAGGGATCTAGGAGATCACAACGTGCTGTATCACAAAATGTTGTATAATGAAATGGATGTTTGAGCATCATTTGAGTGAAAACTCATTAAAGAATAAGGGTCCAATTCAGATATGTATATCTTATCCTAATAAAATGTATAACTGGTTAGGGCTTATCGTGAGTGGGCACTGATGATTGGCAGGCTGTCTAGGCTGACACTAAATATGTCACATGACCTCTTAAAAACTAATTTCTTCAAACGATGTTGATCATGCTTTACTATTTCATGTGTGTATTAGCCCCATTCGCTGTATGATAATTCTTCATACATTTTTTTCTTTTTTTTAAGTTTTGTATAAATTTCTTACAGTGTGAACCGACTTTTATTCCAGTCCCACAAACATGAAATGAGATTCATGAATTCTTTGCTTTGAGCTTCCTTCATGTCGAGTTAGTGTTAGAATCCTAATCTGCTTTAATGAATCTTTGACAACTACTACTGAAAAGAAATGTAAATTTTCTGTTTCTATTTAAAATCTTGTGCTTTAGAAAAAAGTTTTTATGAATAGTTGATGAAGCTTATATGCATATTCTGCTTTAGAGTCTTATTGTATTTGATCAAGTCGAATATAAATGTATAAACATCTATACAATAAGTGTAGAAATAGGGATTGCTGGTTTTGGTAATTTACATTTTTTCAGGTTACAATTTAAGGACGTAAAAATGGCGGGGTGCAGCGTAAATATTATTATGTAGTTCTGTATTTTAATCGCTGTTTAGGGCCATTAATTGGAAATGGCTAAAGTCATTTGGAATATTTCAAGTTTAGATTGTTTCAAAAATTAAATGCCCACAAAAGTCATATTTTATATTATTTTTTAAAGTTACTTACATCAGTTTCCAGCTTATTTCAGGCATAAACACATCTGATACACTACTCTACTCCACCGATACAGAGAGTTTGCCAAGAGTTCATTGACTACCATTTTTCTTCAAGAACTGTTCCAAGAGTTCTTTGGAGGGAATTAACTCATCACCCTGTGTAATGCTGGAGATGTTTACGTCCTTCTCTGATATTGTTTCCCTTTAGGTTTACAACGTCTACATGGCGGGCAGACTGCTCTGCTCCCACCGATACAGCGAGTTTGCCAACGTCCACGCCAAACTCAAGAGGGAGTTCATCGACTACCAGTTTCCTAAGTTTCCCGGCAAGTGGCCCTTCACGCTATCCGATCAGCAGCTAGACACAAGGAGAAGAAGCCTAGAGCATTACATAGAGAAAGGTAACGGATGCATGAGATGATTTTGTGGGAAAAGAAAGCCGGAAGAGCGTTATTGAACAACCTTCAGACTCTAAAGAAGGCTTGTATGATCAATTTGCTCTCTACAGAAAATGTCATAAACTTTTTTTCCTTATTTTTGTTATGATGGAATAGATTTGTTTCATACATGGGATGCAAGAAAACATATTTACAATAATTATATTTAGGGTGAATATATGATTGAAAATTGTCTTGAGGAAAAACATAGATTTTTAAAAGTTCTTTTTAGTCCAGGGCAAATGGGGAGACATCTTTCAAGATACGACACGGAGTTGCCAATTTGTGTTTGATTGATTGCACCTTCAATAATTCATAGCTTTCTTCATTTTAATTGGTTTTTGCTCGAACTTTCCCTGACCCATTTCTCTCATTTTTTGCTTCTATTTAACCCAACGACCTTCTGTCACTTGGCAGATGATATCAACTGCACAAAGGACCAACATTATGTTTTTTTTTATATTGTTGCTGTCGCTCAGGTTATAGTGAATCAAAAGAGTGATAATGCAATATTCTTTGGATGATTAACCTTTAATTGCCATTAATTGATTAAGGGGCAATCCAACCCTCGTAGCAATTTCATTTTTATGAAAGCAGAAACATTAAATTTGTTGTCATTTTGTGTATTGGATAAAATGGGAAAGTTGTCCACCACTACACAACAGACACATTTCCGATTCAGCAAACTTGAAGAGCCCATACCTACACATATACCCGTAGTGATTACAACTTTCAAAAATTCAAACTTTCACCCCTCTCCTTATTAAGGTTGGATTCCCTTTGACTTCTCTTTAGCTTCTCTCCTGGTGCTTGATAGACAATATGATAAAAAGCCTGTATGTTCAATATCATTAGTAACATGATTGAAAGAAAGCAGCATCATGAATGTACAAAAGTACATTGTTATGATAGTCTCTATCTATTATGGTTCCTTCTTGATCAAACTTGTACCCATTTAAGACGTAATCAAACTTGTCTGGGTTATTTTGAAACACGATGATGATCATGAAATCAATCTAGTTGTGACCGTCAACAAGGAGTCTTATTACAAAAGTAATTTTGCCAATTCCTTGTGGAAGGGCTGGAGGAGGGACTTAAAGGATTCAGTCATTAATCATAAGACAAATAATTAATGCTAAATATATTACTCATTGTGGATGTAGTATCGAAAATAATATCGCTAGTGATATTTGTTTGTCTCGCAATGTGTGGTCAATAAGGGATCTAAAAGATCACAACCTTTTGTGTGCCGCTGCAACACTTACTCAAAATAATTAATGTTTGTGATTGCATTTAATAGTGCATGTGCACTGCTCACAAATTAAGTTACAGACTTATCAAGTTCATTATCCGGTTAATTGTTACTTAACCAAGTTTAGTGTTATAAATAATGCACAAGCTTCAACACATGATTTACTTGTTTTAAAATGGAAATATGAATAAACATATAAGTTGAAAAATAGGCAAAATACCTGATCAAAATGACAAGAGTGGCGTGCACCTGTAATCCAGCTGACAGTGGAAGTTACAAACTGATTCAGCCGAGGATGCAGTTTCGAAACTGAGTCACGTCTTTCGGATGGTGACGTTAAAGATCGGTCCCCAGACGTAAATAATCATATCTGATTGATACACGTCTGTAAAAACCCAAATACAAACACACACGTATTATGCTTAAAGTGTATGCGTCAATGTCCTTGCCATTTGAAACCATGTGCATTTCATCGTGCATTAATTCTATGTTAATGTGTCAGAGATAGGCATACGCGCATCTTGGATGTGCATTATAATCACTTCTATTCAGAAGTCATCATTTTTTTATGGGAACTAGTTTGCACAGTGGGCGTGGTAGGAAAGATTGATACACGGTCACATGTTGTCATTCAACCAATTAGACTGCCCATATTCTTGAACTATCTTATAATCGTTATACATTTTATCATGAATGACAATGTATGAAGCATCATATTTTGCTGTAATGAATATCTTGAAATTGAGAATTATTTTTCTGAAAATATAGGTCAGAACCGTCTCTTCTCGAACCAAGAGCTGTCAGGGGAACTCTAGTTTCTCCCTTGGTAGGCATGTCTAATGAAAACCGAAGCAAATTAGATACAATGTGGTCAATACCAATTCACTTAGAATTCTCTGGCGACGCGAAACCAACAATATGCAGACACAATATACAGACATGCTTTTCAGTCTCTCCCCAAAATTGTGATTGAATCAGATTTTGATGTCGGCTGATGCTATCACTTCCTGTGAATGTATCAATAGAAATTAAGTTTGTCTGAATTTTTTCCTCAAATGAAGACAACAATATTACATTTTACGGTGTACACCCCCTCCCCTCTCTCTTTCAGTTGAAGCACAAAATCATGAAAATTGCTGTTATATTGGAGGTTTGTTAGCACTTTTGTTTGACTGTAGAACAGGGAAAGTTCATGCTCAGAAATATATTTTTGTTTTACTTGGTCAAGTGTACTTTAGACAAATTTCTCTACATCTGTCACTGTTTGGATGCATTTTGGGGTTCATTTCTTTCTTTTATACATTTTACCTTTGTGTACTGAAATATCAGATTGTCTTACTACCTGTACATTTTGTAAATAACAAATAATAAAGTGTTGGGTCTTTGTTGTTTGGCAGCATGAGACTTCGTATGAATTTTTTTTAAAGAAAATTGAGAAAATGTTCTAGTTTGAGAGCTTTTTTTCTTTGCATCTGTTTTAGTTTCTGCCTTGGCCTTTCATCATATCTTGTGCGAAAAATAGAGTAACACACCAATATAGTATAGACATCATTGGTGAAATAGGCAAAAAGAATTTTAACATATTAATATCCGTATATGGTGAATATTATCAATCACATAATTTTTTTATTTTTTTTAACACCTTCTGTTTTTTTGCATAATCCTGCAATTTATTTATATCATCATCAATTATTCATTTTGATGACAAGTAAAAACATATGACGTTTTACTTGCCAAATGCCAAATCTAAACCCTGTAAATTTCCATGGAAGAAGAAGCGAGAGAAGCATACCAGTTTAGAGATATGAGCATCTTCGGTTAAATACAAAAATAGAACACTTCTGAGAGAATTCTAACAAGACTCCGTCATTTCGCAGGATGAGACTGAGTATGAACCAAAAACAAAGATATTGTGAAAGTTCCTGTGAGCACAAGCATCATTGGTGAAATACAAAAATAGAATAATTCTGAAAGAATTTTAACATTTAAAAGGTAAAGAATATCAATTAAATCCTTTTTATGAAAACAAATAATACCACCTGCTGTTTTGCTGCTTAATCCTGCAATTTTGTCAAGATCATCATCAGTCATTCATTTTGACTACGTATGAAAACGAATTGATTTTTCTTGCCGGATGCCCTATTAAAACCTTATAATTTTTCATAGAAGAAGAAGCTAGGTAATGCACTAGTTTAGGGAAATGGGCTTATTGGTGAAAAATCTAAAATAAAAGTATTTCTGAAAGCACAATTTCACCAAGTTAGACCCAATTTAGTTGTTTAAAATATCAATATCATTAACAAATAATATCACCTGCTATTTTTGCTGCTTAATCCTGCAATTTTACCAGATCATCATCAATTATTCATTTTGACGACAAGAAAAACAGATTGCCCAATGCCCTTTCAAAACCCTTTAATTTTTCATAGAAGAAGAAGCTAGGATAGGCACCCATACAGAGAAATAGGAATCATTGGTGAAACAATGACCTTTATTGGATTACTGTCCTTCATCTCGGCACAAATGGATTCTTACAAATCAGCAAGATTTAAGGCTACACGGCAGGTGGATTTGGCTAGGATGCTGCTTTAAAGGTAGTCTCCAAATCTGGGAATCGTGGAAATTATTCTGAAAAAATTGTTCAAAGACACCAATAAATAATGGTTGGTTATATATTGAGTTGCAATACCAGGGTGATGCAACCTCTTTGCTTTTCTAGATTTGGCAAGAGATATAGGATAAGGATATTGGTTGATTTTTTTTTTTTTTGGCAAGATTTTTGGATCAGGGATAGGGTTAGGTATAGAGTTGGATATTGTATTGTTTTTAATCATTTTCATGATTTTTATAATATTTATTTTCAAATGATAACGTTTGAAATGATTGCAGGTTACAGTAAATGCAAAAATACTGAGCTTTATCTTCCAGTGCAATTCCATTTTTATCCTCCCTGAAATTGAGATAGCTTACATAGATTGTGGTGATTAATGGGTAACAGTCTACGAGTGACAGGTGATCCTTTCTTTCTGATATCTAGGTTGGTTGTCTTGGTTAGACCATATCGTCTTTTGAGTTGCAGAAGGGCACCAACTCATCTTTTTACACTGATTTAATGCCCTTCTAGCTCTGAACAGATGCGCCTTTGAATGTTTTTTAAACTGATATATGGCGCCATACAAATGTTGTCCGTCATCATCATCATCATCATCATTTGCCAGTATATGCTACATGATAAAAGCAACAGTCATTCTAAATTAAATATTTGTATCAAGAAAGTAGAGTGATGAATCAACATGATATTTTGATTCACAATGATATCAGTGTATAATGATCTTCAGTAGATATGAAGATGTTGTCTGTTTGGAGCCAGAAGACACTATGAATATGACGGACAAAGAAAGCGGACAAAATATAAAGTTCCTCATTCTACCCTCAACAATTGCTGTGGTAGACAAAGGAACATCCCTTCACTGCTATTACATGTATGTAAAAATGTGTAGAACAGGTGATTTGTTCTACACATTTTTACATAATAGCAGTGAAAGTAGTGCTGTAGCCGAACCGCCGAACCGAACGGAAGTTCGCCGAACATGGCACTTCCGAACCGAACCGAACCGAACCGAACGCAAAGGCCTGGTTCGGATGTTCGGCAGAAAAATGTTAACATTTTCGAAAGCTAATAAACTTGTCATTTTGTACCTAATTTTCATGTCATGATTGCTCATTTTATATTTACTTTTTTTCCCATTTTCCGCCTTTGTGATTTATGGCTATCCAGTGGTGGGCGCGACTTCACTGGCGCCATTTAAAACCCAAATCCTGACCACGCTACGTCGCGATCGCAAGCTATAAACAAGAATAGGCCTACATGTGCGTGATCAAAACAAGTTCAGCTCAAACCCATTTAACAAAACAAAAAATATATATAATAATTGTAACAATATCGGACAAATTTTACAATATAAATAATGAAATAAATATATATTATAATATGGTATTTATTTATTCAGGAAAAATAGGGATTTTATATTTTTCCTATTGAAAATAAAAACTTATAAAAAACAGTTATTGACGAGCCTGAGTTGCTATTCAAGATGGCATCTTTCATGACTCTAACATTAGACAACAACCGTCTCGGAAAATCTTGCAAAATTATCATTTATTGACAAATTGAAAACATGATTCTTTTAAAATTGAAAATACAACCCAATTCAAGACGGAAATAAGAATGTAAGTAGTACTTTTCTTCACAAATAATTACGTTTAGAGCAGTTTTTTAATGTGAAATTCGTGCTGGTCGGACGCACTGTTTTTCAGCAGGAGTGGGCAGAAGTCCTTCGTGCTGGTCGGGCCCTGCCGGCCGGCCCGCCCAGTGCCGACCGCCGTGGCTATAACGCTGCTTGCTATTATTATATTACCGAACCCCGAACCGAACCAAGTTCGGGTGAAAAATTGCCGAACTCTGCCGAACCGAACCGAACACGAACATAGCGTCTGTCTTACAGCACTAAGTGAAAGGATATTCCTTTGTCCACCACAGCAATTGTTGAGGGTAGAATGAGGAACTGTATATTTTGTCCGCTTTCTTTGTCCGTCATGTTCAAAGTGAGAGAAGTTTATTATATCATTTCACACAGAGTTCACCCACATGTGGTTCCAAACAAAAAATATCTCCTGGTACATTCACTCTTCTGGTATTTACTGTTTATGAAGCTAATATTTTTTATCTGGTGAAAGCCACAAGGGCATTAACTGTGTGCTAAGGTGTGTAAGTTAACTCCCTTCTGGCTCTCAATAAAAAAATTTATTTGTATTGACATTTCATGATATATTCAATCTGCTTGGAACCAGAAAGGCGTTAAATCTGTGTAAAATCATATGATGTACTGCTCTTTTGGCTTCAAAAAATGATTTCTCCTTTTACCATAGCATTTGTTTGGTTCTTTACTTAATGTATGGATTGGTTGGTAAATGGTAGGGTGGGTACAACATTGCTCTTGTTTCATTTGCTCAATCTTTGTCTTGTCGAAGGCTAGACTAATCGGATGTTTTCAGATTATGATGACCTTTTCGTCTGCGATTCCAAATCATATGGAGGCAGGAAAATAGTGCCTAAATCCTAGTTTGAAAGGAGCCACTGTGCTGAAAGACCTTCAAAATTCTTGCACCATTATAAAGTTCCCCTACATTTCCCTGTAACTCTCTTAGAGCAACGTGTCATTGGTATTGTGTTACATTAGACCATTTTACTCCTAGATGCTGCCTAAAAAGCCCTAGATGCAGCCTGACCCAGCTAAAAGAAACGCAATCTAATTTTCTAGCCCATTTCTCCGCTGAGGGAGGAAGCTTTTCTCCAGTGGCATGCCACAGTGCTGTTTGTTTTTTTAGCTTACTGTCTGGCGAGCTAGGTACGAAAGATTGCACATCAACATTCGAAAGGCCAGCCCTGTACCTCATGGAAAAATAATGATGTGAGATGCTTATGAACACAGTACTGTAATCAGTGAAATTGGTCATGTCGATTGCTTGGAACAGGTTTTAAAGGTAGAATCGAAGATTTAGAATTCAAAGACTTTGCCTGTCTGGTCCTGTTTAGTCTCTTAGTCATCTAAATTCTTGATACATATATAAAATCTCACTTTACCGCAATAAAATCATTCTGAATGCTTGCAGTGAAATTTGTTTTCAGGGGCAAGCTGTCATATTGTACAGGTTTTCTTTAAAAATGATGTACTAAATGGAAAAAAACAGTTTGGGAGGAAGAAAGGTATTGATATTATGTTGAAGTATATAAGTTAAAACCCTTCTGGCACTCAGCAGAAAAATATTATAGTATCATTACCTATTTTAAAATTTGTGAATTTAAATCAGATATGTTCAGTTACTTATTGGGCAAGTAAATATGACTATCAGTGTTGTCGTTTTACCACATAGAAACATTAAAAATAACATGTAAAACAGTTTCATATCTATAGTAGATGATGTGATCCAACATTTGCTTTGGCAACGATAGCTCCAGGCTTAGATTTTCATAGCTGTAGGGTTAGAAGAGTTGCAGTTGAGGTTTATGTTAGGTTTTGGGTTAGGATTATGGTTTGGTATAAGGTTTGATATTAGGTTTGGTATCTGGTTAGGATTAGAGTTTGGTATAGGGTTTTGGTGTCAGGTTATGATTAGGGTTTGGTATAAGGTGTGGTATGGGTTTGGATCAGGGTCTGGTATAGGGTTTTAGTATGGGGTTAGGATAGGGTTAGAATAAGGGTTTAGTATAGGGTCTGAAACAGGGTGTGGTAAAGGGTTTGGTGTAAGGTTTGGTATATAACTTTTGTTACAAGTGTCTTGTCCGAGTTTGAAGTTGGCAATCAGGTTAGTATAGGAAATTGACAGTGGTACAGTACTTCATCAAAGCACTGTCAGAGAACCTAATTTCCCCTTTAAAGGCATGAATGGTCATCATTTGTGCCCTTACATGTGAACCACATTGCATCACTGTCATATAGCTGAAGATGATAATGCATTGGAATGAGTTCATTTCAAGTGTATTGTCTGGTTATGAAGACATTGTATGAACAGCACCTCTAAACGTTGACCTTGACGTTTCACCTACGGTAAACTTAATGATGAGCTTGAGTTGTGGTTTTGATACAAAATAAACTCACAGAATCCAACAAAACTTACACTGGATGTTCAAGATTACAACTAAATGACATGTGCCAAACAATTTTGATAGAACATGTTAGGGGCTGAGTAATGAGCATAGAAAGATAAGGAAATCAAGGTAAGTAGGCCCGACATTATGTGCTTAACACAGGTCACTATGTGCAAATGAGAGTTGTGGTTTTTATTGAAGATGATTTCCAGCAAGTTTATGTGAGGTTCTTTTTATTTTACCTGTTCAAGCAATCAATCTACTGCAGCATAAACAATCTAGAATGAATTATAGCCATTTTCTCTCGACATACGATGCCCATACCAGAGCTCAAGATTAGCTTTAAGTAGACGATGCATATTTACACTGAAACCACTTACATACAGATATGAGATAGTTTGTGTACTAATCAAGGAAAAAAGAAAGTTTAACATTGTTTTCTTTTTTTCTTCAGTCATAACAGGGAAACACTTTGCCCAGATGGAAATAAAGTTTAAACAAGCTCATATCTTCAGTAGATAGTGTAGCTCAACCTTTTTCCTAAAATACACAAAGCTCTTCATCTTTGCCCCTACATGTGCACGACAATGCATCACCCCTATCTGAAGAAGATAATGCATTACTATGAATTCATTTCAAACGTTCTCCCAGTTTATAAGACCTACACAAAGTGCCCGATGGTTGAAAATCACTTCTAAGAGTTAACCTTGACATTTCAATATATAGGGTGAACTTAATAGACCAGACATAGTAACCCTGAAAACCACACACACAGATATCCTCATGTGGGCTAAGTATTAGATTTAACACATATAAGATATCTCATATGTATACTAATCTTCCAAGTGACACACTCATCTCACCAATGGGTATGCTTTTCCACTTGAAAGTAAAATATTGTCAGTAGATAGCAAAGCTTAATTATAAAGTTGAGTTCTGGTCATGCGATTGCATTGTGAAAGAAACAGTGTGGAATCAATTAGATAAAGTTGATCATGTAGAATATAAGTATTGATGTGTACTGCAAAGTTTTGGAATCATCAAAATGATATGAAATTTGGCCCAGTCTTGGTAAAGTAACCTGTACACAGAAAATTGTATATGGGACTAAACAAACATGTGGCATAAAAATCGGGCCTCATTTTTAAGCTTTTTCTCGTCATATTTAGAATAGGAAGGCATTTGAAGAGCCATGTTTTTCAGGAAAAAAATTTCTCTCATGTTCTTGTACAACTGCATAATAACAATGAAAACGCTCACAAATTATTGTGCACCTCTTCCCAGAACTCAACCTTCTCTTTAACCTTATCTTTAAATGCACATAACTCTTCATCTATGCCCGTACATACCGGTATGCATGACTTTGCATCGCCTCTGTCTGAAGATGATAATCCATTTAGTATGGGTTCATTTCAAGTGTTTTCCCAGGATATGAAGACATTGACAGAATGCTTGAGGATGAATAGCACTTCTAAATGTTAACCCTGACATTTAAAAGCTCAATTAATTCTGGAGGATAAGGGTAAACTTAACCCACTGACTTCTACATTGTCTCATTCCCATATGTTAAGATACAGCGACGGCCTGATCTTGTAAATAATGAAAATCGCAAACACAGGTATGAACATGTGGGACTAGGATTTGAAAATAACAGGCAGTAGATAAATAAATAGGTATGTACAAATTACTGAACAAAGAATAAATATTGGCATTATCTTCGCTATTTCAGTTTTATGAAGGAAACGCTTCCCAACACAGAAATAAATTTGAAACAAACTCGTATCTTCTGAAGATAGCAGAGCTCATCCTTCTTAAAGCCCCTCCGCACTAGTTTGGCCAGGATGGATTAGACCTCCCTGTATGGTTACTGACCGCTGGTTATCTCATCAAGTCAGCTCTCAATTAACATAAGAAAAAGGGGATCATGGGGGACCACTGGTCACCGCTTAGGCATTGTTTGCTATAGAGGGCGCAAGTTAGTATAAGTAGTACAGTGGCGCTTTTAATAAATGTACAAAACCCTTCCATCTCTTCATTTGTGTGCAAAGTGCATGACAATGTGCCACTTCTGTCTGGAGATGATAATGCATGAGTATGGGTTCATTTGAAGTATTCTAGCTCCTAGGCATTGACAGACTGCTTGGGGATGAATAGCTCTTCTCAATGTTCGCCTTGACATTTCAAAGCTCATTTAATTTGAGGGGATAGGGGTGAGCCCTAAATGATTTTGTGGGTGATATAAGGTGTGTTTGCATAACGGATCATATCTCCTAGGGCCAGGCTTTGTTGATGTATGTGACGTACAGTCCTTCAAGGGACAATAGGCCCATTGGGGCCTAGGTTTTTTTAAGTTTTTTTTTTTAATGAAGGAATTTGTTTCCTAAATAAGGGAGTTATATCTTATTATAATTCAATGTTTATTTTCTGCCATTGGATGGATGGAGGATGAACATTCATGATTTTGTAGGTGACTTACGACAAATTTGCATTACAGATCATATCTCCTAAGGCATTCGTGCATGTAAGATACAGTTATCTGATAAAGAGATAAAATCTGTGGTCTTACTTCAAGAGGTTTTCATTTTTATAAGAATGGAATTTATCTTTCAAAGAAAGGTAATAATCTCTTTAAACATGCTGTATTTTTTTTTTCTTGTAGAAAGATGAAGAGTTAATCTAATTATTTTTGTAGGCGACTTATGACGTGTTTGAACAGATCATATCTCCTAGGGCACATGTAAGGTACAGCCTTTCAAGAGACAACACCTGAACTTCAAGGTTTCTTGCTCCAGACAAAGGCATAATCACTTACAATTTAAAACGCACCTGTTTGTTTTCTTCTCCGTGTGGAAAGATGGAGAGGGAACCCAAATGAATTTGTGGGTAATTATAAGGTGTGTTTTATCACAGATCAAGATATAAAAAAAACATTCTGAATCAATCGCAAGTCCTCCAATCAATCGCAAGTTTTCAGTCTCCTATCTCTTATGTACATAGTTGCGATTGATATCAATCCCAAATAAGTCACAACTATTCCCAACCGTTATTAAAAAAGGGGCCCTGAGGTTTATAAAATGCACCAATGTAAATTTGGAGCAAAAAATTTCTTATACAATGTTAGATATACAGTCAAACCTGCCTGTAGCGACCACCCAAGGGAAACACAAAAAGTAGTCTTTGTAGACAGGTTCCTTTCTACCTGTTTCAATGAGAAACCATTTTTAAGGGAGAAAAAAAACTGTGGTCTTTGTAGACAGGTGGTCACTAAAGCAGGTTTGACTGTACATGTACGTCTACCCCTCCATCATTTCATTTGTGATCTTCTGTCTCTAATCATCTTTCTACTTCTTTCCTCTTCTGTTTGCAGTAAGTGCTGTCAGGGCCATTGGTGAGAGCGACATCATGCGAGACTTCCTCAGCACAGAGATAGACGACACAGAGCCGGAGAGGGTAAGTGTAAGCTAGGACCTATCCCAGAGGACCGATCCCAGAGGACCAGGTTCCACTACCTTGAAATTTAACTGTCACATATGATTGCATTCTTAGTCACTTTGCGTTCTCAATGATGATGGCTGAGGTATTAAAGGCCCTCTGTACTACTTTTAGCTACTTGCTCCCTCTATATAGAAAACAATGCCTAATCGGTGACCTTTGGTCCCCCATGATCCTTTTTTTCTTATGTTAATTGAGAGCTGAGTTGATGAGATAGCCACCTGTCAGTGACCTTCCTGGGTGGTCTAATCCCTCCTGGCAAAACTAGTGCAGACAGGCTTTAAAGGGTCACATTTATGTTCACTGGAGTACATTCATCTACCCAGTTTTGGCTCTTTTATTCCTTTGTCTTTCATGACTCGAGGATTCGTTAATAGTGAATAATACATTATTCACGTTATGCACCGTTATACATGTAGTTTGGTATCTGATTGATTATGTAATAGATTAAATCATCTTGTTATGGTTTTGAAGGCCATCAATTTGTGCGTATAAAAATATAACAACGTTCTTGGAAGTGAATAGATTCATGTTTCTACAACTCCTACAGGCCTAGTTACAGTTTACAGCTGAATTATTCATACCCTTTTAAATTTGATCTGTGTTTTTTCTTTCCGTAACTCAAGAATGAAAGATGGACTAGTTGAATTGGGGGCCTCTGTTCAATACTTTTAGAAGTAAGCTTTAATATGTCACATTCTCAAGAAACATAAATCGGAACAAATCAATTTTCACATACCTGTACTTAGAAAATTACAAACCTTGGTAAGACTATAAATAATTTAGTTCTTAACTGTATATAACCCTGGAATTACCTGTAAGGTGACATCCTTTTAATTCACTTGGTATTTTAACAAAAATGTTGTGGAATAGAACTGGGATATACTTGCACTTGGCCATTTACTGGTTAGGGTTAACTTGATTCAGTCCGAAAGGCATACGTGTAGTTCTGCTGTCCTTTAATTGACCTTTCACAGATCATTCCTTTCCCATTTACTGTGCGTTTCCAATGACTTTTGCTCAGTCATTAAAGGGTTCAATTTACTTATATCTACTTTTCGAATGTCAAAGATTCACTCAAGTAAGTTTGAACCTCGCCTGATGGACTAATTAACCTTCCACGGGCAATTTCTTTTTCATTTAGTGTCTATTTCGAATGATTTGAGTTTATTAAAGTTTTGAATCTAGCATTATACCCAAGTCTAATTTAAGAACCTTGCATATTCACTGAAGTATTGTTGGAATGACTCCTAAAGGACAAGTTCTTTTATCATTAAAATTAATTGTGTCACAGACAATTTCTTTTCTATTTACTGTATAATGTTAATGACTTGAGCATATTAATGAAGGTTTGAACCTTGCATTACACCCAAGTTTAATTTAAGAACCTTGTTTATTCACTGAAGTAAAGTTGGAACCTCTCCTAAAGGGATTATTAGCTCTCCTATCATGAAATCAACCTTTCACAGACAATTTCATTTCCATTTACTGTGTATTTCTAATGTCTCTGGATCAGTCATTAAGAATGATCATTTTCTGTAGTCACTAGTCTGATTTTGATGTATGTCAAATATTCTCTCCAGAATTTACCATATCTTAAGTGCGCAAAGAAAAATGTTCCAATCCAATCCAAAAGGTGTTTGATGTAGCACTTGTTCCTTGAAGTGGCAAAATGCTGCACGTATTGCCCCACATGTTTGGGCCTCTTACACAATAACATATCACTTCAAAAGTCTGAAGGGCACTAACTGTTTTAATGAAGTTAATGGCCTTCTAGTTTGCAACAGAGACATGAGTAATGTACATGAATGAATACAGCAAAAAGGTGTTTTTGATGCAATACAGCATCTCATTTTACTGAAGGTCCTAATTCTCCTCACTGGATTCTAGTCAGCAGTACATATGCTTGTGGGGCTGACAATGATGTTTTCGTACCCTTTTGAAAAAATAGAGTAATGGCTGTTTTTGGTATCATTCTCGCTTCCAGACTATAAACATCCAATGTTAGCTCTCTTCCCCATCGCACAGTCATCACACACTAAACATCAGCAAAAAATTTCTGCTGTATAGATATGCTGTTAATGATATTTAGGAGTCCTAATGAGATAGTCATGGGTATTAATTTCTTTGGAGCCTGCCGAAGTCTGAATAGTAGATTGAATTTGCGAGTGGTGGATGGGGGCTTTTTTTTGGCGAGACGTACGTGTCTCCCTCTTTGCTGTGCCAGTAGTCATTTGAGACCTATATTTCGTGGTCTCTTTCTCTCAGCGACAATTCCATTATGACGCGTATTGTAATGCAGCCTGTCTCTAATGGGAGCTTTGCGCGGGGTGAGGTATGTCGGATGGTAATTTGGAGTATCAGATATCACAGAGTTCTCTCTCATTTTCAGGCGTGGAAAAACACCTAGGCTGGCTGAAAACTGGATAATGTATGAAGATGAGAAGGCTGACGTGTGAAATAAGGCCTTGATAATAGCACATAGAATGAGAATATACATGTAGAATTTCAGGTTATTCATTTTTATTGAAACTTAAAGATATAGAAAGATACACAATTTTGTAGTAAGAAATGATAAAGAAAAGGAAAAAATAGGCGGGAAACTGAAGACTCAATTGATCATAGATCATACAAAATGTTGATCTTGTGAAGATGTGAAAACAGCATGTGCAAATTTTCTTCACTTACTCTCATGTAGACATACATTAATATCTGTAGATTTCTGCATACATAAGCTCACATTTTGCTTGATCAAGTGACTGCAAATATTGGTTTGGATTTTTATCCCAGATTTACAGGTTTTTAAAACTTCTCTAATTAGGTAGGAAATGTGCAAGCTGAGTATTAGTGTATTATGAAGGATCAAATGCATGAAAGTGCTATAAAAAGCATTGGCATCAGAACTAGAAAATTACTCTAATGCCCACTGTTTCCACCAAAGCAAAGCGCAATCCCTAGGAATAACTCGGTCGAAAGAAACTGGTTCTCTAAACCCCTAGTTGGAATTTGATATTTTGATGGTTTTCTGTCTGGTAAACAAGGTTTTGTATGGAATGCATAGAAATGTTTTCACATTAGTCAAGATATTTTTAGAGCGTAATATTCAAAATGTTCTCATATAAATCCACAAAACGTTACTTTCTATACCGGTCAACAAACCAATGTTTCTATGATCCCCCCCCCCCCTCCCCCTCCCCTCTTTCCACCAATAAGCAACAACAAAAATAACTTGGGAGTCGACTTTAATTATGCAAGTCAATCAAAAGTGATATGTACATCACAAAATATATAGATTCTTACAGCCATTTCAGGCTACCTGTGAACAGTTTGAATGCAATTTAAGATTACACATTGGTACCAATGTAACTTTAGATAATTAAGTTGTCAATAGTCTGTCTTTAAATAAATTATGAGATATATGGATAAGCAAAATGCGTAGAATACAATTGTATAAATGATTCAACCACTTGATGTTAGGCATCAATAGAACATTGCCATGGTTACATGAAGAGGCCAGTTAATGATTCCAGCAGAACATTATGTGAATAGGAAGAGACCTTGATGACTACGGAAGTTTACCCAATTAAGTTTGGTATAACGCGCATTTCCTTTGACTTCAGCCTGAGTTATCTTTAGACTTATTAGTAATAATAATAATAAATGTAACTTATATAGCGCCAAATCCACTCTGTGGAGTGCTCAAGGCGCATGTAGAAATAATTAAGAATTAAACAAGCGTTTTTACATGGTTTTTGAAGGAATAAGAGGTTTTATACACTTTTTTCATGTCTTCAGGAAGGCTATTCCATAAGGTAGAACATGCATTTAGCAAAGGATCTTTCCCCCAAGTTTTTGCAACTTTTGGAATCGCAAGGGAACTGGAAGTGGCATTATTCATTAGGTATTACAAAAATCAGCATTGTTTAGATACATGTACATACAAAATTCAACCGCTTCCTTTATCAGTTGAACATGGTCGTGATTATACGAATAGGCTGGTTAATGACTCCAGCAAAACAATATGCAATTCTGAATGAGATGCATGCCCAAGGGGTGAATACACTTCAGTACTTTGATGCAATCAAGACCAGGGTATAAATAGAAGATTTATAGTCTCTTATCAGGGAGAGGGAGAGAGAGCCAGGAGTTATTCTGTGGGCTCATCTTTCGTGACTTAGGGAGGATTTGGGATGAGTTATGTGATGTAATTACAGAGAAAAAGAGAGAGGGGAGGGAGAGAAGGGGTAAGAGAGAGAGAGAGAGAGGGGGGAGAGAGAGAGGGAGAGGGGAGAGAGGGAAAGAGAAGGAGAAGCGATAAGGAGAGAGAAGTGAGAGATGGGATGGGAGAGAGAAAGATAGAGGAGAAGACAGAGAGGAGCGAGGAGGGAAAAGAAAGGGAGAGAGAGAGGGGCTTGAGAGGAAGAAAGAGGAATTGAAAACAAAAGGAAGAGAAGGCAATATGGAGATGAGGGGGAGAGAGAGATTTTTAAATAGGAGGAAGACAGTTTGGCAGTTAGGGTACATCTATCTCCTTAAACATACTGTACACAGTTATGCATATGTGGCCTGTGCACAAATCTTCATGAAACATTTATAACATGTGCTGCAGGTTAATGAAATTTATACTGTTAAATTGAAGAAAATAAAAAATAGAATAAAAATATCTAAACACCTAGAAAATTCACCTGTCTGGTGCTACTTTTAAAAAAGCTTTTTGCAACTTGCATTTAGCCTTCCATGTGCATTATTTCTTTTCAGAGTATCAAGAACTAACCTGAGCTATTGTACAATTACTGAGATGGTTGCAATGACTTTTCCTACAAGTAGTGCGCCTCTACGAGTCTCTACCAAATACCTTTGGACCCCATATTGATCCTTATGAATTGAAATGGATTTCATGCAGCTTTGCAATGACTTCTTGAATGATGATGATGATATTGTCTGTTGAACGGTAGAATGACATTAACTGTATGTAAAATTACATGAGCGAATGGCTGTCTGTCTCTTAGGATAGGGTATGATGATGTAATACATAGCCTTCTTGTTTCGCAATTAGGTCAAAGTTTAGTTCAACCCTTCATCTGGAAATGATGGCGGCCCAGAAGGGACATTACAAATCATGAACTTTGTTGTGAAATTTGCGACAAAATATGCGATTTGTGATTGTGTGGATAGTTATGACTGCCGATACTCCTGATTATACTTCTATACTATCTGGTAATTCTACATCTACTATTCTATTCATTCTTCTACAAATTATACAAACTTTACTTCTAATACTTTTTGAAAGACTGAAAATGTCAGATAAAATATACAGTGTTAGAGAGAAAGAGAGAGACAGAAATGGGGGCATAAACAGTTACTGTAAAGTATAACACAATTTCAAGCAAAATAGGAAAATATCTCACTAGATCATATGAAAAAAATAATATAAATGTTTGGAGATGGTCTCAATATCATTGTACAGATGAAAACTGAAACCATCATCTAACCTTGCAAACTGCCCGAGAGCACACATCCAGCCCACATCTAATTTGAAACTAAATTGGCATTTCATATTTTAAAAGCGAATAGGGAGAAACCAGAAGAAATAACGCCTACAATTGACAGAGTTTCGAATTTGCAGCGACCGTGTCTTGTTACTGTTCAATTTCATGCCTGTTTACTCAGAGAATATTGGAGTTTGTCAAGAAGGCCCCTAGCTTGCCTGCCATATATGACTTCCATAGTGTTCATATGCAGGATGGTGTGGCTCATAATTTTAGCTTTCAAATGCAAGATTGGAGACGGAGGCAGTGGTGTCCCAGTTATGTCATCAGGGGAATACCCCTTCTGGCAATGTGAAGGGGAGCAACGGGGAAAACAATCTGACAGTGACATTGTTTATTAGAGCGGTTTAAAACCAAGCTCTATCTAATATTATTCGTATTGTATTGATGAAACGATAGCAGCATGTCTGTGACTTGGCTTTCAGGGAAGCAATGCAGGCAAGCTAATGGCCCTCTTGTGTGTCAACAATGAAATCATATTTAGTTTATTCAGACTCGTTTATCTAAGGTCGCCCTCAAGTGGTTTGAACAAGATCAGGGGTTAGAAAAAGGTTTAAACCCTGCTCTTTCTAATATTATTCATATTATATTGATGAAGCAATAGTGGCAAGCATGACTGTGCCTTGGCTTTCGGGGAAGCAATGCAGGCAAGCTAATGACCCTCTTGTGTGTCAACAATGAAATCATATTTTGTTTATTCAGACTCACTTATCTAGGGTGATCCCATCAGTGGTTTGAACCAGAACAGGGGTTAGAACAAGGTTTAAACCCAGCTCTTTCTAATGTTATTCATATTATGTTGATGAAGTGATTGTGGTTTATCTATACTTTGGCTTTCGGGGAAGCAATGCAGGCAAGCTAATGGCCCTCTTGTGTGTCAACAATGAAATCATATCTTGTTTATTCAGACTCACTTATCAGGGAGGCCCCGTTAGCGGCCAGAACACTGTTTTACCAGAGAGCCTTGCACAAACAACAAAATTGCATCATCAAAAATGTATAAAGTAAGATACAAAGCATAATGAAGAAAGACATCACATATGAATGTACATGTATTACTAGACAATAGATACTTTGATGATATAGAAACTCAAGATTAGATGAATAATGCTTTGATAGTACTAATCAAAACTACGCTAATCTATTGTATATAGTTCAATTGATCTTTACTTCAATGAATCAGACAGAGCATAGATGCATATGTTTGCTTTAGTGTGAAGTATTTTAATCCATCAAAGTCTTTTATAAAAATTCAGTATCAGAACTTTCACTTCATATGTACACATGCTGGTATAATTGTAAATGATTCTTGAAATTCAATCTTTTCGGCTCCAGATTTCGTTAAGTTTATGGGGGGCAAGGATGGTATAATTTATTTTTCCAAAGTGGAAGGGGAAAATTACCAACAGTCATACAAAAAGAGTTGTCCTACTTAAAATTGTACCTCTTTGATTAACTAAAGAATGGGTTTAATGAACGGGCAGGTTTCTAAGGGTGCTGATATGGTTAATTAGAATTCAAGGTAACAAATTTTGCAGTAATTAGGTTTTTGTAATTGTAAACACCTTAGGGCTGCAATACAACAGATGTGAAAAGAAGCAGCAATGTAAAAATAAGAATTTGACTTTGAATGAAGACTTAAACAAATTATAGATTGTGAAAGAAAAACGCATATTCTTATAAAAGACAATACTTAATAAAGTTCCATAGTACATTGAAAGGATTCATATCCCAGAATTGCTGTTTTATTTGCGAACAGAGTAGTTGTAATTGCTGATATCATTTGAAAAAGAGTAACTGTTAATGATGCTTTCATTATTACAAACAAATTAATTGATGTTGCTATATGATATGAAAACAAATAACAATTATATGGAAACTGCTATCATTTTCCCAATACAGTATTAAACTGTATAAGTTGCAATAGTACATGCACATGCAGCCATTTTTTCAAGCCAATGATCGCTTTGTCATATATGATTTATAGTGGAAAGCATGAATAATTTTGATCGTGAACACTTCATCTCCTGGACACTGCTGCGTGAATGTCAAGAAACGGTGAAGGGGTCACTGCTGTATTGCCAATTTGAGCGGAGATTAAAGACGAGTGGAGATTAAAGACGTAGACAGAAGCTTTATCTCTTCTTATTTTGCGTTCTAGAGGTGTAGTCATCATACTGGGTTTCATTCTTGTGCCGTAAATGTGTGATATATTAGGGGGTGTTTCACAAAGACTAAGATTGACTTAAGTTAGACCTGAACTATGACAGGCTATTCTTGCCACTATTTGCTCTCACCATTCACTGGCATTGGTCTCTCAAAGGAAGTACAAATCATAGTCACAAATTAATTATAATTGAATTATTGTTATGATTATCAAAATGTATTACCCTTTTTTCCAATGAGGTGTTGGACACTGTGCTGTTGAGACGCAGAGGAGTGGGCTCTCATGGGGAATTCAACACCATTCAGGCATTCACCCAATAATAGATGTTTTCAATCATGAGGATTAGCCTTCAATCTTATGACCAACAGGCCTTTATTATGCTCTGCATTTTCCACCAATCGCCCCATACAGAAAATCATTATCTTACATTTCCCTCAACCGAAGACACTCCGAGAGACTGGGGGTGTTTCTTGATGGGACTACAGGTTTGCTTTGTGCGAGACTTGTACATCCATCAATGGCATCTCCACCAAGTCTGGTGTAAGCGAATTACGACCTACAGCACATGGAAAATGACAATCTCCCTTTAAGCGTTAGATGATGAATGACCAAATCTTTCTCTATCTTTCTATCTTGTTTCCTCCGTCATGCAGTCGAGTCCAGAGCCTCCTAAGGTCCAGGTTGAGATGAGGATAAACCTTCCAGACAGGACGTCTGTCACGGTATCGGTCAGGAGGAACAACACTGCAGATGATGTATATAATGCAAGTATCTTCCTCACATCCATCAGTCACATTTTGAATTTATTTATTCACCGCCATTGACACCATTGTGATTGAAACAAAAGATTTATAAATGTACAATGACAATGTCAATATGACATAATTATAAACATGTCACAAATTAAAATACATGATCTACAGCGATATACATTATAAAAAAAACAATAGTTGTAAGTAAATTTTGAGTCAAGAGTAAAACAATAAATGACTATTTACAATGATGATAACAGCAATTAATCCTTTCAAGATAGGATTTATTTTAGGGCTAAAATTATCACATATATTCTTTAAATTGGCAACAGTAATATATATCTAATATTCTAGTGTAAAGTATAAGCTTTGGGTCCAGGATTTAAGCTACATGTTTGAATGAGACAACCATTAGTATAGCAAATGTTGCCGGAGCATATGTGAAACAATCATTGGAACCTTGGCATGTCATAACAATGGAGCAAATCTCAGATGATTTATTTGGTTGGAAAGGCAGGTAATATCATCATCAATGAATGATCAGGGGGCACAACTTACTTGTGCCACCCCCTTTTAAAATCCATTTTGCATATACATGATCATTTACATATCTTAATTACTCTATCCCATCCTTCGCCTCCAAAAATGTGTGCCCCCCCCCCCCCTCCGTTAAAACCAAATTATGATATCGCAATTAATCAACCCTGTTCATCAAAATGCACCCCCCCCCCCTTTATTTTTTAATCCAAAGGTTAAATTGTTACCTGAAAATCTGCTTCTTTTTTGTCTGGATTGCTGTTAGCATGTTAGGTTTTTTTTCACCAGAATTTTTGCCACCATGCCCTACAAAATGCTGGATCTGCCCCTGTACACAACAGTCCATGTTTCATGATTTGTTTTCTTTCATTACAGAGTCTAGTTCACAAGATTGCCTTGGATAAAGGGATGGTCAATTATTTCTACCTGTTTGAAACCACTGAAAGTGGCTTTGGTAAGTAACACCATTGACGGATAGTTTCTTCTAAACAAACACTTTTAAAAAACTTTTGACTGATATTTAGTAAAGCATTCTAAATTTATTTAAGTTTTGAAACTGACCGTAAAGGGCAAATTAAAGTCCACTGATTTCTGAAGCACCTAGTGAAGCCCCAACCTCTGTAACTCCCTGAGGATTTCCTATTATGATTATGCTACTGAATAAACAAAAAATCATGCAATTATGAAATTGGTTGCTTAATTCTATTTTACGACTTGGATTTATTAGTTTTAGTAATTTTTACAGAGGTTGACCTTTTGCACTCCGTAACTCATTACTGCCGTATTTTATTTCATTTGTTTATGTCCATTTCTTTTTTAAATTGGATACTTGGAGAAATTACAATTTTGAACTATTTGGGGTAGCTTTCTCATCATCAGCCCTATTTTATGTACATAGTTGTCAGATGCATACTTTTTCTTAATTTTTCTGAATTTTGTCCATTTTTAACCTAGTATTAAGTGTGCCTGTTGACAGTAGGTTGATTCTTAATAGTGGATTTAGGTAGCATACCCTTTTAATGCATCATGAATGATGCAGGACAGAGAAAGTGAAGCGATTATGATTGTGAGATGGTATACTAATATTTCAACACATCTGCAAATGTCACCGGCATGAGGGATGTTAGGAAGGAATAGACCTCCTACTGTTTCACCCTGTGCTCTAGATATGTAACAGGGAATGGCAAAGATACTGAGATCGAAGAGTTACTCTGTATCCCACTATGTCACTGCCAGAGAATGGAATGATACTCAAATGTTTAATCGATACTCTTCTCATGTATGCATTTGAAGAAAAAAACTTGAAAGCAGAGACAGGCATGTACTGTGTGCATGGATGGATTGTGGTGCAGATGTTGTTTAAAGCTTAAATCAAGCTGATCAGAATTGCATAGGTAGCAAGAAATATTCATAGCAAGCTACATATATGATTTTATTGATTCTAATTTAACGTATGTTGTTACAAACTAACTAATTACACTCTTTAATATCACTTTGAAAGAAGATGATTGAAAAGTTTTCTTCTTTTTTAAATAAGATTTAGCATGTCCATATATTGATCCTATTTGTTTAGGAGCACAACCAATATCCAAGATGAATACATGTACATGTAGGTTCCAGGAAGTGATTGTTTTAGTGAAGATAATCTATAGCCAGTTTTCTTGAGTAAATTAAATTGCCAATGGGGTATTATTGTAAGAGGACCACGGTAATCCACTGATAAATCGCAGTGTCTCAGAAATGTTTATGTTGTAGAATATAACTTTTGTATTTAAAAGCAAGTATTTCACAAGTAGAAACCTTTCTAAAAATAAAACTCACTTTGCAAAACTATTTTTTTAATCTCTGGCAATAAATTCTTTAGTTTTCAAGTCCATCTTTAATTTTTAAGGTTGTCAAATATACATTATATGTATAGAATGCTGACTAGTGCCTTCATAACATTGTATGACTATTAATATGTTTAGATCTGCAAGAATCTTCAGCAGTGAAGGAGGCAGATTATTTTGAAGAAGAAGAAGAAGATTCGTAAGACATTTTGTTTTTTGTGATTGTACGTTGTAAACTTCATGTAATTCAGCCTGGGCTGCCATGTGGATATTTTTTAATAAATACCATTTAAATTACAATTACAATTACAATGTTTGATGTGTTCCTCCATGTTACAGATCGGAAACTATTAAGAACAGAGTTCCCTCACAACTTGTACATTCAGAACTACTCATCTGCCAAACCTAACGAAAGCTGCATAGCATTGAGGAAATGGGTCTTTGCACCAACGCAAGAACTTCTGATGAACCACGATGAGAAGACCATGTCATTCCTCTTTTGGCAGGTAAGAGGTTCAAAGCTCATCCTGAGTCTAGGTTTTCAAACTGATTAACAATCTTTACACTGTTTGCATCTCATATTTCCACTTCTACACCCGGTAGAGAGAAGCAATATATTCAATATCCTGCCTAGATAAACTACCTTACTTCAGATTTTGTATGAAGCATGAACAAGTCGGGGAAAAAATGAAGCATAACACCTTTACTTTCCTTAGGCTATGCCAGCTTGTTTACATCTTTCTGAATAAAGTTGATATTAAACAGTTTATACTCATATTTCTTCCCAAGACAGAATCGAGAGTAAACAATTTTATTTTGATATATGAGATTCAAATACTTCCTGAACTTAACTGCAGGGATTCATTCCCTTATAAGATATAAAGGAGCTTAGCCTGGAGGGCTAAATGTGAGAAGGAATCCTGGACAATTAATTCATCTTTTTTTTTCTTTCTTTGATAAATTAGATGAACTTGTAGTTAAGGCCTGGAAGGAAAATGTGCAGTACTATGTATATGTTTCATTTCCGTAGTAGATCTTTTTTAAGTTATCTGTTTGGAGCCAGAATTTCCAAGAAGGGCATTAACTCTTTTAAAATTGTATTAAGTTGATGCCTTCAGGCTCCAAACAGACTACATGAGATATAGAGTGATGTTTAAAGTCTAGAGTGTTCCAAAATTGTTCCATTTAGACATGTTTTTGGAAGGAGATTGAAGACTTCGTTCCTAGAATATGTTTAATCAATCAATGACCACATTTCAATGTGGGTGCGATAAATGTCAGTAGGAAGGAGCTATAAAAAGAAGTAAAGAGGCGGCTTATCGGCAACAGAGGTATTTAGATAACAGACCGCTAAAGCCTAGGGTTTTCAACATTTCAAGATAATCTTGAGTTCTGATAATGGTGGAAAATAAGTTCTCCCCAAATCCCATGAAACTTACATTGAATTTGAAAGGCTTCAAATACATGATATCTTTTCAACAATCTTTGTAGAAAATGTGAAAGACCTTATAAAAAATCAAAAGAAATGTAAGAAAATGAAGTAGAAGTACCATGTATGTGCACAACACTTGATCTCATTTGCGGAAATGTGAGTTATGCTTTTCAACAAATGTGATTTCTAGCAAGATTTCAATCAGACTATCGTGTGATGGTTTTACATGCAAGGGAATAGAGTCAACTCAATTGAACACGCAATATCCTGTTATCAAATGTGCCTTATCCATTTTTCATGGGTAAAGAAGTGTGCAGTGAATGGTGAAAATAACTCCTGGGGAGGGGGTTACTCACATATTAAGACATGCGGGGTGTGCCGCTCTAATGGTTTACTTTTTCACAAAAAATCCCTGAACATGGGTCCCATCTTTTACAAAAATATCACTAAAACATAGGTCTGTTTTCCCAAATCTGAAAAAGAAAGAAGTAACCTGGAAAATGAGTATTCTCTCTTCATTTTTTTTCCAGTTAGGTAAAGATCAGGGAAATTGAGGAAATCACAACAAATTATGGAATTTTAGGGAATTTTGTTTGCCTGAAAGGAAAGTTGTTGGTCTCTTATATTTTGTCTCATTTTGTTGACACAGCTTCACTTGTTGATTCGCTATGTTGGTGTGTAAAATGCCTCCATCAATGATCTTGAAATGTTGGAACTCCATTGGGAAACAAACTAAGTGCTTGTTTTCATTTTGGGAATCTGAAGACAGGAAGTTACGGTCCATTTCATTGTCGCCCCAACGGCCAATAGATAGAAAGATAGAACCTCATCAGTTCATTGAGATGTTTTTTGCTTTGAATTCTCGGAATGATGTACTTTTTATAGAGAAAAAATGCTAATGGCTATGCACAGTAATGAAAGCACCATTTCAGTCTTGTTTATTTCTACTAAATTGATATAGGCAGTGGACAACCCTTTATCCCTTCATATCCTCTGTGTAATGATTTCAGACAAGTTACGGTAATAATGTGCAACAAACAATCTATTTCTGGCTGTTGGGTGTTCCGAATTATTTGTCACCTTCTGTTAGTGCAATAAACATGTGATACATCGTTAGTAATAATCATAAAAAACAGTCACTTAGAATGTGGACTATTTTGCTCATTCATCAAAGAAATGTCGCAAATTAATTTTTGGGGGGTCCTACACATATTGCACACAGAAATCTGTTTGTTAATAATAATAATAATAATACATGAGATTTATATAGCGCCATTTTACATTTTAATTAAATGCTCAAAGCGCTTCAAAATATTAGGAAACACATTAAATCATGACAAAGAATCGTGTACATTAACATAAAAAAGAAAATAGAAAAATGAAAGAATGAATGAATGTCTGTCTTCAAAACGCTAAATTGAATAAATGGGATTTAAGGTTGCTCCTAAAAGACGTTGATCCCAATTGGTTTGAACTGGACTTTTCTTTGGCTGCTCAGTGCCCAACAGATCACATTTCTCGGAGATGTACTTAAAGGGAAAGTTGAGTTGTGGTCACGGTGATAAATGATTTATGAGTTTTTCTGTCCCCCCCCCCCTTCCTAGGATGAATAGGATTGCTCTTGAATGCATCATATTCCAAATATGACTAGAAAATGCCTTAAAAAAATACTAAATTTTGATGCCTTTATGTTTGTAGTCCCACGTAACCATATCTATGTGCAGTGCTTTTCGTTGAGCTCTTCGTAGTATTGAGTCATTTGTCATATAATTAATGATTCCAAAACTGAGCAATAATATTTTCCAATGTAGTCATTTCAAATGTGGACTACCTTGCTAATCAACTCAACAAAACTCTAAACAATGAAATTACATGACCAAGACTCAACTTTCGTATTTTAAAACCACTGTGGTAAAGCTATACAGTATAGATTACCGTACCAATCTTGTCGAGGATAAACGATACGCCATTCATCGTCATATAGCCTGAAGACATCAACAAAGGTAACCCAAAACCACTGTGAGTGCTCAAAGTGACAAATTTCTACAAAAGAGTTATCAGATTGTTTTCTCTTTTTTTTCCCTCTTCCTCCAATTTTTGTTCATTTGCTGCAGGCGATTAGCGACATTTCACAGAATCGGGTGAAATGTCCATCGGTAACCATGTACGAATTGAAGGTGCATCAGGATAAAGAAAATAAATTACAGGTAAGACTGAGCGTGTGTGTTGGATCACTTGGGTTAAGTCAGTGGTTAAACTGTTTGTGTTATAGGATGGTAGTTACAGTCTTCATGGATTTAAAGCCCATCTGTACTAGTTTGGCTAGGAGGTATTAGCCAACCCAGGGTGGTCTCTGACATGTAGCTATGTCATCAACTCAGCTCTCAATTATCATAAGAAAAAGAGGATCATGGGGGACCAATGGTCACTGATTAGGCATTGTTTTCTATATAGAGGGAGCAAGTAGCTACATGTAGTACAGTGGGGCTTTAAGTGAATTTGAAAATTAGTTCTTTTTTCAGTCAGTAGAAAAATGACCCGTTTTGGTAAGCTCCTTTACTGTTGCTGATGCAGTACGATGGAATTTATAAAATAGGATTGACGTTGAAGAAAGAGTATATGGTTCATTTTACCAAATTGTCATACTGCTTGAGCAACAGCGCCAGCTACGACATAAATCTGAAGAAGCTTGCTGCACTCAAGTGAAAGCTTACTAAAACAGGCAATTTTTCTATTGATTGTGAAGAATGAAGTAATATTCAGTTACGTCACCAATCAGTTCCTGAGAGAAGAAATAGTATACGAGAATCAGAGTCAGTCTCGACTATTACAGGATGCTAGGGTTTATCAAGGAGGATCTGATTGAGACCGACCCAATTTTGATCACTTTTAAAAGTGAACTAGAGCCAAGCCAATATGATACATTGTTGTTCCTTTAGGGGGAGGGGGGAATTGTCGAAAATTAATTTGCAGTACCTTTTTTTTTTTTTTTTTTTTTTGCATTAATTTTTTTTGATGATCTGCTGATTAAGATTATCAATATTGAGTTTTGGGAAAGAGTTATCTATCCTCACATTACATACGATGGAATTACTTAAAGTTTTTCCCCGCACTTTGAAATGTTACTAAATATAGATGTGCTGTGTTTTCATAAAGGTGCTTATTTGAATTTGATCACCTGTACTGGAATACATGATTAGTATGTTAACAAAATCTCCTTGCCTATTTTATCATTTTGAGTTTTGGGAAAGAATTATTAGCTTCATGTGATGTACAACAGAATTACTGAAAGTTTTTTTCCCCAACATTTTGTAATACTCAATATTCAGGTCAATATACATGTAGGTCTGTACTGTCCTGAAAGTGTTGCATTGGAAAAGTTTTACAAATGCTAGTAGAGAATGAAGGTGATTTGATATAAATTAGGTGTGTTTTGTAAATTATCTTTTTTTAAGAATTTGAGCTCCAGTACCGGAGTACTTTTTACCCCTTTTTAAACCATTCTTTTATTTTCTTCCAGTACTTAAAAATTGCGAGGAGTCTTGACGGTTACGGTATGATGGTATTCCCTCATTGTTCATGTGATGCCAAGAAGTCAGGTCATGTGATCCCTTCGGTCAGCTACAAGAAGTTTACGCTACAAGCTTGCAAGGAGGACGGCACCTTAGAGGTAGGTGATGTGTGAGGAATACCCTAGAAGATATATTTATTATTATATCCCTTATCGTAAGGTTGTTGCATTAGGTGTGTACACAACAAGAAAAAGAATAGTTTTACTGTAAAAGACGTTTCCTGCCGACTAGATCGAAATAGTTCATTTTTATTGATGACGTCACGCATAGTACCTTTTTTTCCCTAGGGAAAAAAGGTACTATGCGTGACGTCACAATAAAAAAACGCATATTCTTTAACTATGCGTTTTCCCAGCGAGCGCGTACATGTACATGATTTCAAAGTGCCTCTGCGCGGTCAACCCCTGCGGTGTCACGGCGCTCAAGCCATATGCAATTTACGCTGTGCGATAACTGCACTACACTAGCGCCAGCTAAACATTTTTTACATCCTTCAATGTTTCATTTGAGCCGTGCAATTTTCTTTATTTCTTTTCGATCTGAATGTAGATGTGAATGTGAGTATAAGGTTCATGTTATTACAGAAGTGTACAAGGAATAATACAGATGGAAGGGATATAAAACAAATATAAAATGACTCATTCTCGGAACAAGCTAAAACTATTCGCACTCAGGAACATCATTAGTACTTTTCTCCCTCGGGCCGATGGCCCTCGGGAGAATAGTACTAGTTGATGTTCCTTCGATGCGAATAGTTTCAACTAGATCCTCGAGTGTCATTGTATATTTGTATACTATTATACTCTACTCTGATACACTAAATAATATAGTATAGATATATCAAAAATTGACTGCTATGAGAGACATCACTGTTTCTATAGGCTCAAGGGTCATAGTAGGATGTAACGTCCCAGAGAGCCAGTATAGAAACAGTTATGCTTCGAATATTAAAGCAGTCCAGATATATTGTATTTACCGAATTCACACAAAAAATCTACAAAGAATTCTTACCTTATCCTTTTTTTGAGTAAAGACTGTTTAAAACATCACAGAAAATCTGAGACACTGTCTGTAAATCTTCCCTGGAAAGTTGCCTGAATGTTAAGATCATTCGGGAATCGCACACACACACTGCACTATATTTTGTATCCGTGCTCGTACAAAAAAACTTTCAACACGTAAACCAATGGGGATCTCATCAAAATTTATTTATGCTGCTTGTTAAGCGGGGCATGCAGGCATCTTTTAAAAAGACTATTATTCGGTAGGCGAGAATGCGGGCATCTTTTAAGGACTAATAACCTGTAGGCGGGAATGCGGGCATCTTTTTTAAAGACTATTAACCAGTAGGCTGGCATGGCTAAAATCACGACTCCAATTTCCACCAATCAGATGGCTAGATTTCTAAAGAGAGGTATATAATTATTACTATTGTATCTGCTTGGATACACTAAATGATGTAGTTATTTTGCCGGAAATGATTTGAAACCAAATGATTTATGTTTTCCATCCTTGACGTTCAGGCCCAAGCTCCTTCATTTGAATGGGATGAGATTTCTCAGTACGAGACGGACGAGGAAGGGATGGTGTTCTGCTTTGAGTACACCAAGCCTGGAAAGAAACCAAGATGGGTCAGAGTCTTCACCAAATACGTAAGATACAGGCCTTATAATTACCCAATTTAATTCTTTCTTTTTTTTTCTTTTTTTTTTCCAATTTTTTTTTTTCTTCCTGATTTTACGCTTTTTTTCCCCCAATTTTTTCCCAATTTTCTTACTTGAAAGGGGAGAATTTTGTTAAATGTCATTCATGACTTTTGTTTTATTCTGTCTAATTCCAATGAGTCATGCCCCATTTACATCAGGAGTTGGGGCACTTAAGGTCCAGACCATAGGTGCCTAACTCCCACTATGAAAGGGTAAAGTGAGGCATGATGGCTCAGTGGTAGAGCAGTGGTCTCTTAACCTGGAGTTCCCAGGTTAGAAATCAAGTCGATGCGCTGGTGCCCTTTGGTAATGCATTAGTCCTCATTGCCAAGTTCCTCGGGAAGGACCTAAAGCCATTGGTTACTTACTAACATGTATCCACATGCTTTCTTAGCAATTGGGTAAAATTGGGCACCCTAAGTTTAGGATGTATCCGAGGTGTTTCAGGTCTTGACCCATGCCAGTGTAAAGCATCTTTGACCCATTACATCACATCACAGGATTGTAGCTCAACTTGTCACAATTATTTCGCTTTAAAAGTTTGACATTCCAGTAGACCCTAGCCATGTAACACAAAACCAAGCAATTGATTGTATGATTGAATGTATGATCGATCTTACAATCAGTTCATTGTACATCATGCAGACCTCCCAACCTTTCCGCTTTGGGCGAAAATTTCCAGTTTATTTTTCTTTTTCTGCTTTCCCACAAAAAAATAAAATAATACATTGGTGAAGAAATAATCTTCTCTTTTATTCAGGTTTTCCTGGATTGTTTTAAAATCCAATTTGAAACTTCTTTAAACAATCTGTTAATCACATGTTAATGAGCCCAACATCAAGATGTGTGTTGGGTAGCTGCATGATGCATATTTCTTGATAAGCCAGACATGGCGCGACGTGCCACAAATTAATAAAAAATAATAGGAATTTCGAAATTCAAATGTTGGAAGGTCTGATCATGGTCAATTGCAACTTATCTTTGTGTTACAGGGCCCAGTTCACTGTTGAATGTATATTCAAATTTTATGCTCAACTTTTCACGCCAACAAGACACTCCCTACCTCCACTCCTCGTTGTCTCGAGCATCCTCCTCATTTAGACATTCTGACATAGCAACTGGTCTATTTAAACAATTGTTCTGTTTTTTTCAGAATACCCGTTAATATTGGTGGTGTGTCATTATGTTGGGGATATGGTTGTTATGGTTGCCACATAATTGTTGCTGAATTAGAGTTTGATATCAGATCTTAATAACAATATTATTTTACCTTTCAATAATCAGTAAGGATATGAAATAGTGAAATGGGCCTCGTTGCACAAAACTTACCATTGATGGTAACTTTGCCATCAATGGTAACTACCATGGAAACCTTGATTTTGATTGGCTGTTGAGCCCTGTTACCATGGTAAAGTTAACATCAATGGTAAGTTTTAAGCAACAGGGCCCAGAAGTTATTTAGTTGGATGCTGCATACATTTTTTAAAATATGTTACGTTTGATATTGTGTTTTTCCTTCTTGTATTTCAGTATGAATTCCTAAACGAGTGCTTCGCCAGGGTGCTAAAGGAGAGGGAGTGGTGTCGAGAAAATGACCATCGTGGTAATGGACAACAACCAACCAATCACAGAGAAGAAGAAGAGGAGGAAGAAGAAGAGGAGGAGGAGGAAGAAGAGGAAGAGGAGGAGGAAGAAGAAGAGGAGGAGGAGGAGGAAGAGGACGATGGAGAGGAGGAAGAGGAGGAATTACATAGAGTGAGTTTATCATTTCATTAATGTTCCTTCTAGCTGTGACAGTATTAATCACATGAGTTAGCACTGTCCTGACAATGGAGAATGGGAACACGCTTGCGTTAAAAATATTTTGTCTTCTCATTTGTCAGAGAATACCAAAAGTTCCTTTCAAAACTCCCTCCAGAAATAATGTCTCTTCTGTTCTATAACTACCTTTCTCTTCCCTGTATTTTTTGTTTATTTTTAAACACTTTTTTTCTTTTCACACAAAAAATTGAAAAAATTAAATGGCTATCTTCAGAATGACCTTACATTGTGTCTCCTTAAATGAATGATGAAAATCTTGAATAGCAACAAAAATTTGATATGGGATGAAATATATTTTCCCATAGAAATAGTGCAGATTCTTTTCATTCCTGTCATTCATCAGGAATTAAAAATAAAAAATTAATATGGTCTACATCATTCCTGGGAAGGAGAATTATTTGGAATGCTTTCCGAATTGTTTAAATTCTATTCAACCAGTTTTATTCTATGTGTTATACTACAGTCAAACCTGTTTTAGTGACCACCTTTCTACAACAAGCACATTTTTTGTTTCCCTTGAAAATGGTTTCTCATTGAAACATGCACTTAAGGAACCTGTCTACAAAGGCCACTTTTTGTGTTTCCCTTGGGCAGTCGCTGTAGACAGGTTTAACTGTATTTGGGGAATTTTATATATATTGTTCATTCTTTTTATTTACTCTTCTCAATTTTTATGTTTTTAATCATACAGAGACCGGAGCACAGAGAAATCATAACTGAAGAAGAAGACGAGGGCTTGTGACCTTTGACCTTCACATCAAACCAAAGCACTATTTGCAAACCAACAGAGGACAGATAGACTATATATACAAATATAAATATATAAAAAAAACAGCTTTATACAGGCAAGCAGTTCTTACATATCATAAAACCAGTGGTATGCTCTTTTTATAACCAGTTATTTTTATACTCTGGACGTTTACAGGTGTTGTACACAGAATATGGTCTATTATTTTTTACCATGGGCTAGCGAAGGCTAAACAAGGTGGTGATACGGAAGGAAACCTGATGTTCTTTAAAGATGTGTTTTCTCGCTTGAATAAATATATGCTGTTATAGATTGAGAGAAACATTTATTCACACGCTGATTCTATTCCTTTGATATCAACTGTCTTTAAAAACATGTTTTTATTTTGATAGAGTGTCGCAATGTCTTGAATGTATTTAGTCTACACCCTGTTTGAATACATACATGTACTATCATTCTTACATCTTTAAGTCAAGTATCATTGTATCTATAAGGGAAACATATTTCTGCTCAACAGACTCACTCAATTGTGCTCGGCTGATTCAAGTAATACATGGGTAAACTAGATTCTTACAAACATACCCCATTTATTACCCATCACCATTTAGGCATTGCATGTTGGTTTAGGAAATGCATATTTTGGTCGTAAAATACTTAAAGAATTCGTACCTATGAACTTTGATAATAAATGAATGATCCGGTGTGTTCAAAGTGTGTGTCATGTCATGCTGCTAAAGCATGTATTCTTTTGTGTATACGTAACAATTTTATGACGTACATACCCTAGGCATTTTCAATACTTATCAACCTGTACAGCTATAGGTACATATACAATACGATATACAGCATTTATTCATATCATATGAGTATGTACTTCACAATACCAAACCTATTGCTTGAAATGAAATCACTTTATTTTTTGCCTTATTCACCTACAGCAATATATGTCATACCGGTATATGATTTGAATTGTTTGTGACTATGCTGTAAGTATCTGGAGCTTTGTAGATAACGAAGAGTATGAATAACACTTAACAGAGTACCTGTGATAGTCTACATGTATATGGTACTTTTGATTCTCACACCAAGCAACGTCTACTACAAGCCACTTGAGAGTGAAGACAAACACAAAATCATGTCCTCTCTCTCTCTCTCTCTCTCTCTCTCTCTCTCTCTCCCTCCCTCCCTCCCCCCCCCCCCCTTCTCTCTCTCTCTCTCTGTCTCTCCCTCCTTCCCCCTCTCTCTCTCTCTCTCTCTGTGCTGGTGATTCAACAATTAAAATGATAGATAATGAGTAGAATGGGCCTTTTTCGTAATGTAACTAAATTTCTACTTAAAAGTACCTCGATACAAATTATTTCAATCACTGTTACAAATAATTGTATTTCAAAAGTCAGAATGCAAATTGCATATGTTATGTGTTGTGAGGTAGGGCAAGCCATAATGTTTGTCCTATCTAGCAACAAAATATGTATTCAATTTGAATTCTGAGCATTGAGATACATTTATTTGTAACTGGTGAATGAAATGATTTGTATTGAGACGTTTTACAAATTTGGTTACAATGCGAAAATATGTATTCGGTCCGTTGTCGATCTCGGTGTGACTCTCCCAATCATATACATGTACAGTAAAACCTGCCTCATAGTGGTCACCTCTCTAGAAAGGCCACCTGTCTACAGTGGCCACTTGTTCTTTGTCCCCTCAAGTGGCCTTTATAGACAGGTTTGACTGTCTGTACATGAATCTTTCCCAATCTGGTTGTAGTTGGATCATACATATGTTGCGGCTTAAATAATGAATTCACGATACTCTAGTTTGACATGTATAGCATCATTTGTATCACCTCATACTCATAGCTTGTACAGATAATAAATTGGTGTAGAATTCAGGATATATATTTTTCAAGATACAAGAGGTTAAAGTTCATTTCATCGACTTGTAAACAGCTGAATGTTGATACCAGTGTTTGCTCTAAATGTATATCATTTTCAAATGACAGTATAAAGATGATTAAAGTTGATTTCAGTATATAGCAATGTTTTTAAAAAAACAAAAAATAATGACTGCCAATTCACAAAAACAAGTAGTTATTTTGCTTTTTTTACATCTAATTTGCGTAAGGTTGTGTAAAAGGAGTTTTATGAACGGTCAAATATTTTATTCCTTTTGTGTTTGAATATTTACATCTAGAGGTAACTCTCTACATTGCTCAAAATATCATAAATTTTAACCAAGATTGTTGGCTCATAATCTACCGGGTAGTTTCTTAGCAATTGTGGCATATTTATGACATTATAAGTACATATGTATCAAAGGTTATGAGGATGAGATGTTTGAAAACTTGTTTCTGTGCATTGTACTACAAAGGCTCAACAACAATTGCTCATAGGTCAATTTCTAACTCTAGTCAAATTCCTGCCTTCAACCCTTGATCCAACATAAGACCTAACCATAACGCTAAACCTGAACTCAATCTGAATCCCATTTCAAACCAAAGAACTAATCATAATAGAATCTGGAGCAAATATTATGCCTAAAATAAAAAGATGTGGTATTGCCCTCTGCGACGGACCCAAAAATCTTGAAATCTATGGTCTTTTTTTTTTTAAACCACCTTTTCAGAGAAACAAAATATTAAAGCAAAACTGAGAAATATCAGCCCAAAGAGGGAGAAAAAAAGAAAAAAGAAGTTTTTAAAAAAGAAAAAAAGATCTCTGACCAACCAACCGACTCATGTTTTGGCACCTAAACGGCAATACAACATCTTTTTTTTAAGGCCTTATTGTGAGCAAGAATGTGGAGTCATATTATAGAGCCCAATGCATAACTATTATTTGCTTTTCTTGTTCGTCTACACTTCCGTAATATATCTGGGTTGTTTGTATTTACTTGCTGTGAATATCATTTGATACAACTCATTTCATTCATGTCACTTACAGTGCATTTACTTCAAAAAGTTATCCATTTTATGATTCTTATTAAAAAGTTATATTTCTGTGTACAAAGCTATATTGGTTATAATTGCTTTATCTATGTTTTTTGTGTAGCTTTTCCATCCACGTTTGTGCTTGTTATGTTTATATTTTAATGTCTTACCTGTATATCATTTCCTTTGCTCATTTTTTCCTATATTTTGAAGGTCCTCTAAAAGTGTTGAGATAAATGGATAAGGTTCCTAACAGTGCTCATGAGCGAGTGATGATAACTCTTGTTTCAATTTGGAAATGGATATTAAAAAAAGAGATGTTTTACTAAATAATTTCAAAATTGTGATATTCCTAATGGGAAGGAGATTGAAAATAGAAAGATATATCACTTTGATGTATCCATTTCCTAAAACAAGAATGATGATTAAAAAAAAAAAAAAAATACAATCTGTTGGAGATCTTATTTTCCTATAACAATTTATTTCCAATGAGTTATATGAAGACATATCTCAGACTCTCGGTTCTGAAATAGACGTATTAATCGTCTTTGTAGGAATTCATTTCTTTCTCCATTTGAGCTGTTCTCAAGATCCTCTCAATATTTCCCTTCACGCTTCTATCATGGTTTTAAACATATCTGTATTTGTATATTTTGTTCATGTTTAACAGCCTTTTTATTTCACCAATGAATTATAATTCACTGAATGAAACTATTATTACCAAGCATACAATGTTTTATCTCTTAAAAGAGAAAAGAATTGTACTCAGAATTTAGGGAATATTGTTGTATACCGTAAAGGCCAAAAATATATCTTTTTTTAAAGTCCTGGAAACGATCAAGTGAGAGCCCGAATGCTTTTAAAAATTGTTAGCACCTTTCTGGCATCGTATATCAAGGTATATGTAAAGAATTGATCTTTACCATGTTCCATGAATGTGAAAAAGAGAATATCACTGTAGAAAATGTTCACATATGTGTGTAGTTTTTTTAATGAGATTTAAGATGATTATTTCAATGCAGGCATTGTAATCAGAGTATTGTTTAATTGTTCGTCCCATGCCCACCTTACGATTTAATAATTCAGCAAGAATTAAATCTAAATAGCAGAATGAGTTTTGAATTTGAAATGAAAATAAATTTAGTGCTTATATCATCAATATATTTATATTGCATTCATCGTAATGTAGTGATACGTTGCATTCCCCTTGCTTGTGTGGCCGGGTACTTCACAAAGTCACATAGGAAGGACTTTGTACCAGAGGGAACCAGAATATAAGAATAAGAATAAGAACTCACCATTTAGCTATTAAATTTAGTCACCTTTGAAATACCATGAAACCTGTCTATATTGGCCAGATGAAGGAAACCGTGAATGTGGCTACTGTTAAAAAATGACCTTTCTAGATGACGTTCGTCATTCATATTATCTATTTTTTTAACCAGAAGCATCCGTATTAAAATACATGAGTTGGTGCTCATCTGGTTCCAAAACAGTTGATATTTTTATCTGGAGGGGGCAATAATAGTTACCACTATAAACAGGTGGCCCACTAATAAAGATAGATGTCTCCAAACTGTTGTATTATCCTAAATCTATTATTTTGTGATTTCTGAAGTTGTAAAGTATATAATTGTGTAGTTATCAAATAACTTTAATTTTGTAATTTAGCTGGTTTCAACATCTGGACATCTAACAAATTTGGAGCTGGATTATATAAAAGTCATTTCTGTACCAAAATTTGCTGTATAAAGAAAAGAGCACACACCATTTATACATGTGTCAGTTGTATTTACAGACACATGAAATAGCTGTTGTATAAAAAGAATGCAAGATACAAAGTTATATCATTGTATGAAAATGATAATAAATAAGCCTTGTTCTGTGCCTGTGAAAAGGAATATTTGTGCATTTTGCTTGTTTTTAATTATTTTCATTGGTTTTATTTCTCCTCTTTCTTGCTCTGTCTCTTAATTGCTCTCCCTCTTAGCTGTTTTCCCTTTATTACTTATATATTTATTTATTTCTTTCCTTCTTCTTTTTCCTTGTTGGAAATTATATCTAGGTAAATTTAAGCTACATGTATATCCATTGTGAGTTCTGTAAGGTAATGTTTTTAGGGTGTTTTTACACTTTCCAAGTAATGGGGATGGGATATTGGACAAATAATGCCAACAAGTTTGTGAAAGATTTTCCTCCTACAAGAAAAACATTGGGTTTACACACTTGCAATTTCGCTCAAAGCATATCAATAAACTAAAAAATAATTGTTATGTATATCAAATATATAAAAAATCAAAACAAAAAAAAAACTTTGCCTGTCATTCTTTAGGTATACGGATAAGGAGAGTATAAAGAATATAATGGATAACATGAAACCGTGTGTAAAGGGCTTGCACAGAACCCAAGTCAGACCAGGGTTCTGTGTGCCCGCCCTATTATATGCAAGTGCATTCACATGCGTTAAGTAGTCTACTCCACAACATTTTGCTGTTCGCTGGGGTATTTTAAACGGTGACACGACATTTGCTCCTGCGACAATTGCTCCGGGCTTTATTTCGTCTAAGATGTAGGGTTAGGGTTAGGGTTTCAATAGGGTTTTATGTTAGGTTTAGGGTTAGGTTTAGGGTAGGGTATAGTGTTGAATCCAGGGTTGAAGTTAGCCATTCGATTAGTGTATGAAATTTACAGCGGAGCAATTGTCGCCGGAGCAAATGTCATGGAATCATTTTAAACAGCAATATCTATTTGTATAATTAATGTTTGAAGCTTAAATTTTGAATACAGTATAGTGACATGGAACCCCTTGCAAAATTTCTTTTGGTGATTGGCGCAATACTTGAATGGAGTGTCATGCCATCCCTCTAGTGATGCTCGGCCCTGGCAATTTTACTCTGACAAATTATTGACCCTTTGCTCCTTGTAAAGTTTGGAAACTTTGGATAGTAAGATGAATTCCAAAGATGAATATGAAAGACAAAAATCATGAAAGCTTTTGAATTTGAGTTTGCACCACATCTAGAATTCATAAATGAAATGGGCTTACTTCGAATCCTGGAGTCCTCGCGTCCGGTCTGGTGGTTCCGTTACACAGCCTTTTGTGAAACGAAAACAAGACAAAGTGTCTTGTAAATTGGACCAGACCATTTGTAGATGAGAGGGGTTTATTTGTTTTTGAATAAAGGGGCACGTTTTCACAAAAAGTCTGGTAACCCGACCAGACGCGATGCGACACAATAATTTAATGTAAGCCAATGGAATGTAGGGTTACATACATGTATTTAAACACTGTAACTTGCAGTGGCATTATCATCAAGGATTTTACAACGATACATGCCCTTTTTCACTCACTTCTCTACACATCTCCCCCCCCCCCCCCTCTCTCTCTCTCTCTCTCTCTCATCTCTGTCACATTTTTCATGAATCTCTTCCTCTTACACATATCTTAATGTGCACATACTCTTCGTATATGTCCTCCACTCTCTCCATCTCTCTTTCCCTGATTTGTCTGTCTATCTCTCTACAATCTACACAAGAACTTTTCTAATTAGTTTCATACATAATACAGGTGTATAAAAGAAAGCAAAAAAAAATATAAGAACAACATCCAACTCACGACCATCCATCTACCATCTTTCAATCAAATACAAATGAATCATACTGTCTTTTAATAGTAAATTGCTTCATTTTAATGACATGTAAATCAAGTCCCATGTCATCGATGGGATTTCCCCAATGAGTAATTTTTATTTCCATATACATGTATATGTAATTCCATACATCATGTATAAAGTTGTATCTCCCATAGAATCTTGCTACACATGGGCCAAATGGTAAAAAGTGACATGAGAAATTAGATTTCTAAGTAGATACCATTATTTTGTTTTCTTCTCATCTTTCCATTTCTTGGCACCATATTTTGGTTTCCATAGATAGTAATATAAAATATTACACAGCTTACAAATGTCTTCAAATTTTATGCAAAACATTCTCAAATTTCATGCATGCCTTTATTATAATGGTTACTCATGATGACCTCAAGTTTGCCCGAGGCTACCTGACTTGGCATCAAATACTTTAGGAAACTATAAAGTGGTGGTAAGCGGCCACTATTTTGAGAAAAATTGCTGTGAACTGGTCTTTTCGATTTCTGCAGCCCTCCACATCTTCTCTCTCTTAGTGGCAAATAAAGATTCAGGTTCTCGGATCACGTACAGTACTCGAACCAAACGTGGGGTTTTTTAAGAAAGAAAACACCCAAGGGTGAAATCTCCTTCAACAAGGGTACTGACACAGTAATAGATATGTCCACACCAATCATTTCCCAGGTATGCTCAATTTGGACCAAGGGTTAACAAATTTACGCAAACCCTGGTCACAGCTGACCTGTTGACCCAATGTCTCTGTGTAAGTACACCATCCACTAGACTACAATACTTCATGTTACACCACTGGACATGCAATTTACTCTCACATTATACCTCACCGCTGTCTGTGACTCCACACCGACTCCAAATCAACTGATTTTTTGCAATATGGGTAATAAATGTTTTTTGGTTGGTCTATTGTCGGTCTGGTGTCGGTATTGTTGGTGGAATTCCGGTATAAAACATTTTCTTTGCACAAAAAAATGTTGGACAGCAGCATACACATAACTTTGAAATGTCTTAAACTGTAGAAACTTAATACAGATGTTAGCATAGGGTGAAATCGCACAAATAAGAAGGTTACAATGTCCTTCCCTGAGATCTGATAAGGCTTCATGTATGATGAAGAAGGGTCTTACAAATTTTTACACCATACTTAAAGTAGTCACCCGAAGGAAATTCACAACTGATAATTATGGACAAATTATATATGGATGGAAACATTTTCTCTTGAAAAACAAGAATAATTTGCTGAAAAATCATGTAGATATTATGGAAAGGCGTAAAATCCTGCTTTGTGGCTAGCTGTAATTCGCATGTGATGTCACGAATCTTAACGCTCGACGGAGGACCGCTGAAAGCAAGAAATCTGGATCTCAAAATTAACATTTTCGAGTTTATTACTGCGGGCCCCAAAAATATTTTGAAGAGGGATGTTGTTATATTTGATCAGTAAGGCTTCCCCTTCGCAATGATATGAATTTTGCATCAATTCAAAAGGGTTTGATTCCTTAAATGACTACTATAAAGCTGCATAAAAAGATACTTCTCCAACGGCCAGGAAATTACATGTATCATGAATGTTCCATTTTTTTTTTTTAAATCTCAAAACGATGATGTAGACATCAAATGACAATGCACACAATTTGTAACATCCAAAATGAGATGAAAGATCTCAATAGGCAAGCATTTATTTTGGGATGCGTGATTGCGTAGCATTAAAAACTGAAAGCTTCTGGCTGGCACCACTTTTAGTGGGCGGAGGCATAAAAATTACCTCATGTGGACCTTAACAGCATAGCAGTAAATAAAATCCATTCTTTATAACAGAGTACAACCCACAGAGCATGCAATTACAGACATGTAAGGGAACTCCTTATCGCAACCATAAATATCTTCCTCTTTCATAATTTGTTTCTTTTCTATAACATGTAATCATATACATGAACACAGAAGATAATGACAAATTGGATACCAACATACAGAATGGCCATAAGGATGTGGTGTATTTCAGGAAGAGTAAATTAACTGTATGACGGTATACTTCAACTTTTCAGTAACGATAATCAAAAATGGCAAAATAAACTGTATATTAGTGCAGATATCAAAGGGGATGACAGTCAATTGGGTAATTGCTTCAATTTCTTATACTGTTTTCTCATGATCTCATCTTAACACAATTTAGAATTACAATTTTAATTTACCATACAAAGTCTTTCAAAGGGCCAAAGCAAGCCTTTCAGCCATCATAGGTTGCATGATATTATCACCTTTTATTCTTTTTCACTTATAGTTATAGGATTACATTATCTACATATTCAAATGTTGATCTACAGGATTCTGAATTTTAGTATTTATCGCACGCATTGCAACAAATCGACATGAACAGATTTGATCTGTAAACCAAAATGATGTATTGTATAAGCAAAACAAAGCCAGCAAGCAAAAGAAAATACATATATCTGTGACAACTTTTTAGAAAATGCGTAATAGGTATAACAAAATTGGCATGGTGACTTTCAATCTGATAGAACTTATCTGCTTTCAAAACATAGGATTTGTGATATCTAATACAATCACAAATGTACATGCTTTATTGATGAAGGGTTTGTTAAATAATATCATTTATGGATAAATAATCTTTCAAATAACTCTGATATACCTTTGGGAACCAGCAATATATCTAATTTTTCCTACCATCATAATTTTTAGAAGTTACAGAGCTGTTTTTGAAACATAAAATAAATTACTATTTATTTTCAGTGGGTCTATGTCCCTTGCACAAGGTTCCACTAATGGGCATTAACATGATCAATATATTTTCATGACACACAAGACATCATTTTTACAATTTTCTATGACCAATTGATATTCAGTTACCGTATACATATGGGCAAGTCCAAGAGATAAGGTCATTTTATATTTCATATGTTGCCAAGTATGAAGAAAATGCAACAATAATTAAGGGTGAATGCATCATTTCCATTGATATTTGGTTTGATCCATGCAATAGTAGGGATTTCAATTTATATCAACAAGTACAATTACCACATATACCAAACGTTTGTTTTGGTAACAAATGGTACAAAATACCTCAGACTTATCTGATGCGATGATGTTATCATGATATGTATTCAATGTTGTGATCAATATCTGATATAAAGTGATTTTCTCAGTCTATGATTATGAAAGCACCGATGACGAAATCTTCAAATCACCATGGCAAGACATGACCGGTCATCACGACCTGTTATCTCGCGGCGGCACAAAGTCCTCCATCAGTGTCTGATAAACAAAGTGCGTCAATTTCAAAATTGCCGCATACATGACGTACTGCAGGACAACAGCACCGAAGCCTTTGAAAAGGCCTTCAACCCCTTCCTCTTCCAATATATGCGCGAGACAGTCGGAGAGTCCGTCAAATCTCGTGCTGATGGGTACGACGCCCTTTCCAAAGTCTGTGTTATCGATAATTGTCCTTGTGCCTTGCACGTGTAATTTCATCATGAGGGTGGCGAGGGGGTACAGGAGAACATCCGCGGTCAGGTTCCCGGCAAACGTTGCTACCAACTCTGGAAAGTAGGCTTCCTTCATGGTGCCTGGGGTCGCGGGGGCGTCGAGACGGTCGCGGCCGGCTTCCCGGAGTTTCTGCTTGTGGATGGCGAGGACGATGTATTGCACGGTGGAGGTGATGATGTACTTGGCGACACCGTGGAAAACGGTGGGTAGGAGGAGGGTGTAGATGGGGAGGAGACGGGTGGAAGATGTACCCCATCCCGTCAGACGAAGGAACCCTTCCTTGATGCAGTCTAACACACCAGGTCTGTCACTTGCTATATCGCTCTGCATCAAATAAACAAAATGACTTGAGTGATACAGGATTATCTACGAAAGAAAATATTGACATCTTTTTGATTCCTCACATCAATTTACTCTTTACCAACATTCATCCTTCATTGATTTGCATGAAGTGAAAAAAAAAAAAAAATTCTCTGAATAAAAATCCAAATCCAGCTAAACACTTCCACTCTCAAACAAGGCAATATTTTATTTCACATGGCACTTTTGCTACTTTAGTGTTCAATACAAACCAGCTACACGAAATTAACACATCTGTTACTAATATTATATTTTACTGATTGATTTTTTTTTCCTTTCATTTCATTTGATCTCTCTTAAAAGAATACCGGTATACATAATTCTGTCTACAAGAAAATTATTAGTTTTCATCTCCTTAACAAAAAGCTGTTTTTTTAATGGGTGGTATTCCTCCATATGCTTTGCTTAAGCTTACTCTCAAGGCAAGTTAACAAAAAAATAAAGAACCAAGGCCTATATCATATTCCACCCAGCATCAAGGTTAACTAAATAAGGAGAATAAGAAGAATAATTATCACTATTAAAGACACATAGAAGCGGACTCCCATGGGGAATTCGACATCGTTCGGATGTTTACCCTATAACAGGTGTTGTCAATCACCAGGATTAGCCTAAAGTTTTATGACCAACAAGCTTTATGTAATATTTGGTCTTTTTCCCATATATATGGTAATGTCCTCATCTGACATTTGCCTCACCCAAAGTCACTCTGAGAGACTTGGGATATTTCTTGATTGACCTACAGGTTTGCTGTGTGCAGACTTGTACACCCATTAAATGGTATTTCAAGCAAATTAGAACCTTTTGCACATGGAAACTCGACGACCCACTGGCTTTAAGTATTTCTTGGAAGATATTTGATGATCTCACCTGAACTGACTCCACTAGACTCGCCGAGAGGAACGGTGTAGTGATAGCCATACTGATGGTCTTGAGTGCGATGTGACCTACGACCTGCCTCGGTGTGCTGTATGTATGTATCTCCCTGTTAATAAAATTAGAGATGAGATACGGTACTCGAGGTGAGCTTGAGAATAAACACTGCAGTATCTAAAAAAGTTGCAGGAGCAGAAAAGTAGTGGTAGTACCTGAAAATTTAGTCTATAATGTTCAGCAATTCATCTCTAATTTCACGTGCATAGGCTTAATTAAGCACTGCACTTACATGAACCAGGGATGATTTAACAGTAATGTATGTACATTGAACATATCGTTCTCCCTCTAATACCATTTAAAAATCATGGTGAATATTAAATAGATCATTTTCAAGAGTACATTAAACTCTTGAATTTTACAATACGCCTTTTTCCCCCCTACAAAAGAGGTTAGAAAGAAAATGATTAGGTTCAGTGTAGGTATTCTTGTACAAAATCCAGTGCTCAGCAACGCCTTTAGGTGCAAGATTGTCCAAGCTACTGGTACTGCTTTTCATAGTTCATCATTAATCCTTGATCATTTCCCAACATATCCATGTTGGCCAACATGTATATCCCATGGCTTAGCAGTACATTGTGAGTATGAATTAAAACAAGCTGGTTACCTTGGAAACGGTGTAAACTCACTAATGAGTGATTCACTGCCTAGATTGATGCCCTGAACCATGAATGCACTGCCAATACCCTTCCACAATGTAAAGAAACCCTGTTACAAAAGGAAATAATCACTATAGAAGTCAAGTCACCATCATTAAAATAATTTTAAATTGAAATAAAACTGTCTAAAAGCACATATTATCATTTAACTCAATGATGTACTTTTTAAAGATAAAGGTGAGTTCAGGTCATCTGATTGCATTGTGAAAGAAAAGGTGTGGAATGGATTAGAAAAAGTTGATCATGTAGCATGTAAGTATTGGTGTGTACTGCAAAGTTCTGGAGTCATTAAAATCCTAATAAATTTGGCCCAGTCTTGGTAAAGTAACAAGCACTGTACACAGAAAGATGTATATGGGACTACACAAATGTTTTTGGGGCTACTAACTTTGATTTCCTAATCTTTCTATGCTCATTACTCAGCCAGTATCATTTTCTACTAAAAATGTTGGGCAAATGACATTTATTTGTAATCTTGAACATTCAGTGTAAGTTTTGTTTGATTCTGTGTGAATTCTTTTTTTTTTTTTTTACCAGAACTCACCTTTATCTTTAAGCAGATCATTAGCTCTTGCAACAAAGTAGAATATATTTCCATAGTTTCTACACTTTGTAAAATTATATTATTATTATCATAATCATTATTATGTTGCATAAATGCAAACCTTGATACATGTAGGTGAGGACAAATGCACCTGGTTCAATACAATTTGTGCAAATTTTTTTTGTTTTAAAGGAACACAAAAGATTTTGTTAACAGATCTGTTAATCATCTCAAAGAGAGAGAGAAAAAGTAGAAACAAGTGATAGACAAAGGAACAGAAAGATAGAGGGGAAGATAGATACAGAAAAAGTGGGATGGAAGAGAGGAAAATACAGATCTAGAGAATAGAGCAAGCTGACAGTACTGTACAGAAACACTAATAAAACTTCAGAAAGATCTCATTTCTTACATGTTGTCTCTGTAGTGTAACGATCACAGGTAGAACTGAGAAGGGATGAATGTGGTAGCGGTAGGCATGATGGTTCACCTGTGCAAACAAATATAAAAGGGTAATAAACAATTCTAAAGTGTTTCACCCTATTCAACAAAAATATTATTATCTTTTATTTAAAGGGATCGTTTAACAATGTTAAATCTGAGATACATGGCCCTACGCGTTATCAATGTCTGTGATGTGGTGTTATATTGAAGCCCTAAAAAAATTGCGCTTCAAAATGATCAAGAAGTGCCTCAAAAAACTAAAAATCTTTGAGTGACCGGTTTTACTATACTCTTTTTTCCCAATAGACTGTAGTGTTATGAAAACCGTCAGGCGAACGGTTTTCAAAATTTGTAATTCCAATCATAAATATCTTGATAATCAGACAGGCGATCGGCTTGTAAAAGTCATGGGGTTCCTGACTGACCTAAAGGTTTATAATTATCATTGGACCATGAGCTAAATCCAGAATTTTGTTTCAGAATCTGAGACAAAGTTACCGGATCCCTTTAAACAGGAACATAATTTGGTACATATTTTAATGGAAGAAGTACATTTTTTGTATTGAGTGTCATTTATGACTAACAACTACATCATAAAATATAAGTGACTGGTACAGATGTGAATTTTGGAGAAACATTTTGCCATCAATACTGGCTTCAATGCAGACTGGAAAAAATAGATATTAGTAAATTTCAGAATGTATCTGCTGTTCTTACACAATTTTTCAAGAGGTTGCACAGCACAGTTTTGACATTACCTTTGGGCAATAGTTTTAAACCATGCCCCTAAATGTTGTCAACAATTGTAAAATATGTTGATACGTACATGTAAGACTTTTGAAAACACACTTCTACACATTTACTCCAAAAAAAGATTTTCTAGCCAATAAGTGTTTACCTGGCACTGTCTCCTGAACATTATGAAAGGATGAGAAAGGACATTTTCAGTGAGAAGACTTGCAAGACCAATGCCAAATCCAGCGAATCTCTGCATATTCTCTGCAAAGAAATAAAAACATCTGTTGATTATATTGTGATATGTACATGATACACAATATTAGTGATAATTATCTTCATTTGAAAAATATAAAAAATCAAATTTGATCATCTAAACAGTGTGCATTACCACTGAAATTTTATTAGGTCTAGGATATACATTGAAATATTCACATAAAATGTAATTGTGTGAATGATGACTGCACTGAAAGCAATTTCACAAACAATAGATTTGACTATTATTATTAGCATGCAGCATGGATGTACTGCTACAGAATTAAAAGTTGCAGCTTAGGTGCTTATTTTTTTAACAAGTTCATTTGAGATAACCTCATTCAACGCGGGGGTAAATTTGTACAATAGATGAGCACGCAATGGAGCTTCAAGGAATATGATTGGCTTGTTACCACAGTAAAAAAAAAACAGCAGTAAAATCAAAAATATGTCAGATGATCAAGATATGATCAAGATAGATGAGTATTGAAGAAGATGATCAAGATTGATGAGTATTGAAGATTTAATCAAAATTATTAAATTTGTACGGCTGCACGCGATATTGTATCCTACATTATAATGGATTTTTATTTGGGGGCGAGGGAGGGGCTGGCGTCTGCATCTCTAAAAAGTTTAACCCCCCCCCCCCCCTTTCCCTCCCTCCCTCCCTCCTCCTCCTCCTCCTCCTCCTCCTCCTCCTCCTCCTCCTCCTCCTCCTCCTCCTCCTCCTCCTCCTCCTCCTCCTCCTCCTCCTCCTCCTCCTCCTCCTCCTCCTCCTCCTCCTCCTCCTCCTCCTCCTCCTCCTCCTCCTCCTCCTCCTCCTCCTCCTCCTCCTCCTCCTCCTCCTCCTCCTCCTCCTCCTCCTCCTCCTCCTCCTCCTCACCATCGGAGAACTACAATTTGTCATAGCAAGTAGGTCATACAGAGCTACCAAGTGTCACACATTTCGAGGTTCTGAAAACGCTCTCACGCACACAACGCGCGATTTCGAAAAGACGCTATACGTATGTTATACCCTCGCCCGCGCGGAGTCATGAAATGTCAAGCATAGCTGATCTTTGAACTTGGCGTCTCTGGTCATAGCAGGCAGGAATGTCATGTCAGGTCATGTCAGTGATGTTGTATTCTATGATGGCATGCATTTTCACATGATTTTGCAGTGCAAACGACGGACATTACTCTTATCCAAGGCCGGCTGCAAACCACAGTATTCAGCCTCTATTTTAGTACGAAGTCACTGACAACTTCTCCCTTGTGACTTTACATTAAACTTACTGCAAATACTTGAAAAATGCTGAGGCAGCAGCCAGCAGTTAGCAGCCCTGCTTCCACTTTCCAGGTCTAACTTCTTGTCACTTTTTTGGTAATTTGGTACAAAACTACAATAACTATCTCTATACATTATGTGTCAGAACAAATCTAATAAAAATTATATACATCTGTAAACCCTGAATCTCACAAACAGACAGTAGGTAAGTTACAATGTGTGCGCCTTCTCCGTCAAGGTTTCTGCCATGGGGCTGTTATGCATTATTGGAGACCATTTGGAGAGCCTACGCAAATGTGATCTATTGATGGGCTGATTAGATTTTTGTTTCATGATTTCTATTGGATGAGAAGAACGACATTGTTATCTTTCATTTCATACTAAACTTTCTAAGTTTTATGTTTTCTGCATTTTTTGTTTTGCTGCACTGTTTCACAAGAGCCGTGTTTCGTGCCATTCTGTACCCTGATCCCACATTCAGGATGAGAAAAAAGGTATTTAGGATGATTGGTTAAAGGTACTTTGTCCCATTTGCAGGCCAAACAAATGAAAAGGTTAAATTCCAACGGCATTTGAAAGACAATACTAATTTAGAACTTCCCTAAAAAAAGAGGGGCTTGAAAATGTCTTTAAGTGGGAAAATAAAGACTATTAGTTGTCAAATCGACTTAGGAGCTATAGAGCCAGTAAGTAGTGGTTTGATTTTTCAGACCATTGTACGGAATGGTCGTACGTTTTATGCTGCACAAAGATTCAATCAGTTTAATATTTTGGCGATAACAAGAAGTGGGTTATTGATGTAGACAAATGCTCATTTTCCCTTTACAGCTCATTTTATGTATGTTATCACTATTATTACAAGAGATGAAAAAAGCCAGTCAGTCACTCAATAGTGTCTGACAGTGAAGTCTAGCAAGTAAACGGGTTTCCTTGCATAATTTGAATAGTAGGACACTGCTAAAGTTTAAATTTCACAGTTAGGACATACATGACATATTCATAATTCCTGCAAAGTTCTACAGAATTTGATGTTGGCTGCAAAAGGGACATAGTATCTTTAACATGTGAATTTGCTTTTGGTGAAATTTCAGTGAAATCTATGGATGAGAAATATGTTTTTTTGAATGAGGAATGTGAAATGTCATGCAAAAATGATTAGCGGTTTTGGCGTATTTACATACATTTTGGGGCGATTTTTTTGTAATGAAATAAAATCTTTTGGTCGCATTTGAAATCACAACTTTTGTTTTAAAAACAAAGGAAAACAAAGGAAAACAAAGCAATTAAATACATGTTTTCCGGGCATTTAAAATTTGCATAACTTTCTTATTACTGGGGTTATTAGGATGAATGAGGCATCAAATAAAAGGTCTTATCAAGCTCTGTTTGATGGCATAAAGCAAGAGCTTGAATTCTGAGATTTTTTTTTTTTTTGGTAACATACCTACATCCAACATGTCCCCTCTCTCTCCTTTGGCTTTGAATAATTAAAAAAAAAATAATAGTAATTAAATTATAGATCTAATAGACTAATAATAATAATAATCTTTTAAAATCCACTCCAAATTTTATTAAGTTAAACTGAAAATGGAAATTCTTTTTGCCCAATTGATCGTGGGCCCGGCAGCCACCGAGCAGCGCCAGATCGACGTTGCTCTAGTCTAGAAAATCTATCCCTTATTGTTGAATGCCAAACAAGGTAGCAGCAAATCCCGCCTTTTGGTATGACGCAGCCGGGATTCGAAACCACGACCTCCCGGAGTCCCGGTGCTCGTTCCTAGAAACCAACGACAAGACAGTCATAACTTTATCCGCCAACTACGGAGATGTCTCCGATCTTCCTAAACCATTTCACGAAGAGCTTACTAGATAGATATCTCGTGAGATCGATACTAATGGGGAGAAGAGGAGCCGAGAATTAGTCTTAGTCGCAGTACCACTGGATTATTACAAAATTAATATTAGGGAAAATACAATTATTTAAATGAATTAGTAATAAAAAAGATTGAAAATGATACCAAGAAATAAGAGATGCAATAGGCCTATACTTCCAAATTTGTGTAGATTATACAATAGAAGTACTTGTAAAATATAATTGTGAGTATTTCATTACATGACCGGTGAATCAGTTTTGTTCTTGAGATGGGTACCCCCCGAATATTTTCATTTGATAGCTTATAAAAATACACCCTTAAATTATTCTTAGTAAAAATACAATGTTTTGAAAGTTTTGTCCAATGTTTTAGGTGTCAGTTGAATAATCAAATGACAAAACTTCAACATTCCAAACATAAAAAAAAACATGTTTTAAACTATTCATTTTACACATTTGAAGATAGAATTTATCTCGAAGGCAATATGGGTCAGAAAATTACCCATCCCTTCGAGGATTATACATATAATCAGTTTATAAAAGTGGGAAAACTCAAAATATAAACATGGCATATTTTCAAAAGATTTGCTGATGTGAAGAAATGATAACTTCCTGTTTAAGTGAATGTGAAGAAAGATCAGAGCTGGAGGATTTATTGTCCTTTCTTGCTAGCCATAGTCTACCCAATAAATGACATGTGATGGTGCTGCCCATCGACTAAATAGTTATGACACATAATGACAGAGATACAACGGTGTCAGAGGCGTCAAAACTACTTAGTCAGGATGTTGTTGTTGATCTTGGCAAAGAGGGCTTCGTGAAACACGTAGCGGACAAGTTGCCCACTAACGCTGATTTAGTCTAAAAGTTAGACTTATGGAACGGGCCCCAGGTTGTGAGGCGGACACTCTTCTGACTGAGGCAACACATCTATGGTGGTGTGACCAAAGTTCGCGCATGACCTAAGTTCGCTATCTAAAAAAATCAATAAGATTACGAAAATCTGATATCAACAATGGAAAGAGGAACATAAAATTACCCGAGGTGAAATTTTCTTTGGAATTGGCTACGAAATTGTGAAAATATTGACAAAAGATCGGCAAACTTTGCAATATTTTGCATCCGTTTCGAAAAATGATCAACTTACCGATAAAGGTCTGAAAATCTTCAATCAATTTGAGAGCAGATTTCTTCAAAAGTGTAAGTAAAAAGTGGGACTAAATAATTGTATATCTTGCCTTGCAAATTATGATATTACCTTATTTTTTGATGGATCACACTTTTTGATAAATCAACTGTAAACCCCTGTGCGTGAAGTTAGGTCTCGTTGTTTTTATGACTTTTTTAGATGCAGCGCGCACGAACGATCGGACATCAAATTTTTAGATTGCGATATCTCCGAAATCCTTCGAAAATAAATTTTCTAGATCTAGTTGAACCAATCTGTAGTAAAAAAAATGTTGCGGTCCATTTGGTAATGATTGAAATAAAAAAAATTGTGTAGAATATGAGAAATCATAGTTCGAATATCACATTCTGTAATATGTTCTAAAATATCCGCAAACTTTGGTCACCCCCTTTATGTCTAACTTTAGATCTAGATCTACTACTACTAACAAAAGGAAATCCCTCCATCATTACCATGCATCGTCATGACGAGACATGATCATGACTCATGATCATGATCTTCAAAATCAAATCTACTAGGCAGCCATGCAAAATATAGGCCTCATATAATCAAAATCTTCTTCTTCTTTTTCTTTTTGAATTTAAATCAAGCACTCTTCACAAGCATCAAGAATTACATTAACACATATATGATCATGTGGGACCACACAGAACTAATTTTGACCCACATACCGTTTTGCTGCTGGTTAGGTGCAGCCATTCTTACAGCTGCCATTATCTGATCTTGAGCCGAAGTAACTGAATCTTCTTGATATTTAGGGGTTTCTTCTTCATCTCTCGTTCCTGGTATACGATTAAGTATCATTATTCGTATTTTTTAGCAATTATATTTTCGTCCCAACCCCCAGTCAACTCCTCCACTAAAAATAAGATATTGAGCCCTCTACGACGAAAAGCTTGCAGTCATCGTTGCTCAGCGAAATTTGTTCATTAACTCAAAACTCCGCAGGATAAAATGGTTAGTTAAACTTATTAAGCATAATTTTACTAATCAATAAAGCCACTAAGATAAATATAAACCTTACTATTTCAGATAATGGTATTGATTCATTGTATATTTTTTTTAATATAAGGAATTTGTTGTGTGATATCCAGCTATTTGTGTGCATGGTCCCACTAACCTGATTTTGTGTGTTGATGAAGAAGAGGAAAAAATGATGGAGAAGACGTGAATTCACTCCTTGTGTTTGTGATTTAAGTGAAAATTATGTATTTACTCAGAAGCCTAGCCAATGTCTATCAAGATTGTGTCTCTTTCGTGTGGGGTTGTGTCAATTTTGGCCATGGTAAGCCTCTAAGCTAAGTTCATCATGAACTTCTGTCATTTTTGTTTTAATTAAAGTTCTGATTTGAAATTGAAGAGGTAGACTAAATTAATTAGTCTATTTATGCCACAATAATCAACAAACTGGGAATCAACTCAATCAAGTGTAATAGATGTCTTGGCATGTCTTGATATGTGTGTAAGCCATGGTAGTCTGTGAATCTAGGGCACTTCACTCTTGATCTATTCACGATCATGTCAAATAAACTTGAAATTGGTTTGATTGCTTAGTTTTATCAGCTTTACTAACTGTAGTGTAAGATATAAGTCAATGCCTTAAAAAAACTAGATTCTACTCTATATATGCCAACATAATCTACAAACATTCATAGAAATTTGACGCTTTGACGCAGTGCCAATGTTGTGTAATCTGCCGAATAATAAAATGACAAGAAGACTGTCCAATGGGGTAGTCTGCAGGATCGTCATCCCATGGTTCCAGATTCTGCTTTCGTTCAGGGGTTGTACATGTGTTCAGGTCAGCCTCTTGTGATCATCTTATCTAGCTTGGGCCTGTTTTCGTCCCTAGACTTATTTCCTGGACCTTCATTGTTGATAGCTCCTGATCCCTGCAGTGGAATGAAGTAAATCTGTGCGTGTCTCGAAAAGGACTCACCGATAAAGCTGCACTGTAGTCCAATGTCCGATGTTCCTCGATGCGATGTAGCTGTGATGCTTACGTAATATTTCATCACAGCACATCACATCACGTCACATGTCCTGCTTTAAACAGGTGACGCACTTCACACATAACTGACGCGTACATGGCATTGCAAATATGACGAAAATTAGAATTGTTCAAGGTTTGACTGAAATATCATATTTTTGGTATAGAAAAAACAGGAAAATTGCAAGCTTGCTCCTCGCACAAATATCTTATAGCATTGAGTGAACGGAGAACAGCAATAGCCAATCTGAAGGGCCCATGTCAGCTAGGCTAGGCGCCAACTTATGAAAATGAGGCTGACATCGGATAAACGATCTGCGCATGCGCTAATTGTACGCTAAAGTTCTACATGCATGCCCTGTGTATAGAGTATAACAGTTCTGCATTGATGCCCCTTGCAGCTACATTACATGCGCAAAATCCTGTAATGCATAATTCATGAGGCAGCTGAGGGCTAAGCAAAAGCTAATTGCATATTCATAAATCTCATCTCGCACATACCTTACACACTTAGCACTTTAAAAACTAACACTAATCGATAGATAAACATAAAAATATTTCACAATATTTCACATACATGTATATGCTACCAAATTAGTTGAATTTACTTTTATTAGTTGTATATCAATTTGAAATGTCAATACATCAGTTTTACACAGTATAAAAGATATTCAATTTTATACAAAATACGAAGAAGCACAGGTGAAGCCTATCGCATTAAAAAAATCCAAATACAATCCCATTTGTTATCAAATTTATCACACTGATAGATTTCATCTGGCTCTAGACCCTTGTCATCCACAGTTCTAGGCTTTGAAACTGGAGCTTGGCTGTTAAGGTGTCCATATCTTGACCCTGGACAACAGCTCAAGACTCTGAAACTAAACATTGTCTGTCAAAGGCTCCAGATCTTGGCTCTGGACACTAGTTGTCAACAGCTCAAGGGTCTGGCTGTGGACCAAGATTAGTAATGGCTCTTGAGAAACTGCAAGCCACTTTCTTCTCGACACTTGTTGTTGGGCCTCTTCTTGTTCCTTAACTCGATAATCAACTTCGATTTACCCAAGCTCTTCCAGAAAATCATTTGCTATTATACCTCTACAAAGCACAGTGAACAATGCTGTCTCTGCTTTCTGGTTGCTATTCTGAAAGTCTGAAGGCTTGTTCCTCATGTAGAATGAGCATGACCCCTGACCTTGCACATAGTTTTCACATCAATGATAGATTCTTCAAGAAGTACAGCCTTACTGTTTCGCTTCTTGGATTTGACAGAGTTGATGAGAAAGGCTCTCATGTGGTCATTGATGAAGATTCCCAACTTGCACGTCTGCATATACTATTTATTCAGTGTGAAGACCACCAAGCATGGACATTACATGACATGATGATTGATCTGCATGATGTCATCCAAAAGAAAAATCCATTCATCTCTATCAGATAGAAAGATCTTCATCAAAGAGATGGTGTATAGAATGAACTCTTTCTCCTTCAAGGCTTGCTCTTTGGGGCTGTACGTTTAGGTACTTGCTTTGAATCTGGGCTTTTCATCAACAGACCGTGGCTGTTGACAACTGCTCTGAAATCTTGTTATTGACAGCTCCAGATTCTGGATCTAGAGTTCCAGACCCTTGTCATCCATAGCTCAAGACTTTGAAACTGAACCTTGTCTGTCAAGGGCTCCAGATCTTGGCTCTGGAAACTAGTTGTCAACAGCTTGGGGGTCTGTCTGTGGACCAAGGTTAGTAATGGCTCTTGAGAAACTGCAAGCCACTCTCAGCCTTTGTGTTAGATCATGCATCTTCCTCCTTCTTGGCACTCGTCGTCGAGCCTCTTGTTGTTCCCTCATCTCGATGATCAACTATAATTTACCCAAGCTCTTCAGGAAAAATCTTTTGCTGTTATACCATCTCTGTATCCTCTACAAAGCAGAGTGAACAATACTGTCTCTGCTTTCTGATTGCTATTCTGAAAGTCTGGAGGTTAGTTCCTCATGTAGAATAAGCAGGACCCCCTGACCCTGCACATTGGTTTCACATCAATGATAGATTCCTCAAGAAGTGCAGCCTTACTGTTCTGCTTCTTGGACTTGACAAAGTTGATGAGAAAGGCTCTCATGGGATCATTGATGAACATATTCCCAATTTTCACGTCTGCATGTTCAGTGTGAAGATTTGCAAGCCTGGACATGATGATTGATCTGTCTGATATCATCCATAAAGAAAAATTCATTCATCTCCATTAGATATCAAGATCTCCATCAAAGATATGGTGTATAGAATGAGCTCTTTTTCCTTTAAGTCTTGCTGTTTAGGGCTATACTTTTAAGAACTTGCTTTGAATCTGGGCTTTTCATCGACATACCATGGTTGTTGACAACTGCAGATCCCAGCTCTGAAATCTTGTTATTGACAGCTCCAGATTCTGGCTCTAGACCCTTGTCATTCACAGTTCCAGGCTTTGAAACTGTAGCTTGGCTGTCAGGGTATAGAAATAACTCTTTATCCTTCAAGGCTTGCTCTTTGGGGCTATGCTCTTTCCTTGTCTGTGTGAATCCTACAGTCTTTCCATGTCTTTCTTCACCTTGAAGGTCATTCCTCGCAAGGTCACACATAGGCTGTACTTCCTCCAGTAAGCTTGGATTTAAAAAATTACCCAAATAATTTTGCTGGCGAACCTTCCCCTGCCGGCAAATTCAGTAGATTGGGAAAATTAAAATTCCAATAGCTGCCCAAGATTCACCCTACTGCATTGCCAATGTTGGATAATGGGCCGAATAAAAAAAAGACGAGAAAACAATAATGTAGTCTGCAGGATCGTTGTCTTGTTGTGCTCAGGTCAGTGTCTTGTGATCATCTGCTCTCGAATCTAGCTCGGGCCTGGTCACTTGTAGGAAGGTGCTCACTGATATGTGTATGTGCGTTCGCACATGTGAGCGCACAGCCGCGGTTGCCTCAAATGCGCATACTAGAACCCTTTATGGAGGCATTTTCTTCATAGATCTATGTTTTGTAGATTCATAAATGCAGAATCTTACACTCACACATAATAATAGTAAATACTAAAAACGTTTCTTATAAAACGCTTTCCACCAAAGTCTCTAAGCACTATAAAAAACAAAATACAAAGATAAACAATTACATATCAAACAAAACAAAATATTACAAATAAACCTACACATTTCAATACATATGAAAAATATATCAATGTGAACAGAGTAAGTAATCATCAAAAACAAGATTGAATAAATATGTTAAGATATGATATATACAGTACATGTATTTGAATAATTGATTGTCATATTACAATCTTGTTTGATCTCATTTCATTCTTGCAGTCACGAAGGTATGATTCGAAGACCACCATCTTTTCGCCCGAAGGTAAGAGAACTGAGCATAAATGACCTAAATCTGTAATAAGAACATTATAATATGAGGTCGTCCTGTAGTAAAACAATCATTCCACTATCTTTAGAGAAAGAATGAAAAGATACAGTGAGATGCTTAACATTTCTATTACCGGTAGTTAATTATTCAACAGAACTGGCAAAAGACCTCGCTTAATCTGGAACAGTTTACCATGCTCGACTCAAACACTAAAAAAAAAATTATCCACATTCAGAAAACAACTGTATACCCATCATTTCCAAAGAGCTAGATTTTGTCTTCATCTTATGACCACTATTATTATCATTATTGAAGGGAAAGTCCACTGTGGTATTAAGTTGTTGTTTTTTAAAGCAGAAAAATGATAGAGACAAATACATGTAAGTGAAAAGTTAAGCAAAATCTGATTAAAAATAAGGAAGTTATGAATTTTTGAAGTTGACATCAGTGAAACACAAATTGGCAACACTGTACTAAAAAATAAAACAAATTATTTTCCAATTCATAACATTCTTATTTTTAATTGTTTTTTGCTCAAATTTTCACTGACCTATTTCTCTCATTTTTCTGCTTCTAATTAAAAAATTGCTTCCATTCATTCTGGGTATTTAGTACACATAGCTATTAAATATAATCAATGATAAGTCATGATACATCATACGCTTCTCTCAAATGAATCCAGGGCGTCTATACCAGGTGGAGTATGCCATGGAAGCCATAGGCCATGCAGGTACCTCACTGGGTATCTTGGCTTCAGATGGAGTACTTCTGGCTGCAGAGAGGAGGAACACTCACAAGCTTCTAGATGATGTCGTATTCTCAGATAAAATCTACAAACTTAATAGGTAAATGCGTACTTTACATAGTGCATGAAAATACACCATATTCATAAAGGGTTCAATAAACACTTCTTTTCAATCGACAAACCATTTTATTCACATACCGTAATTAACGGTGTATTAACTGCACCTTTTTGCCACCAAAAAAAATTCAAAGTCAGGGGTGCGGCTTATACACGGTAAAATTAAAGTTTCGATTTATGCCCCTCCACCTGGCGCTATGCCTGGCAATGTCTCCCAGCTCGGTAATCGGTGTGTTGACTCACCACTCGGAAACTAGAACAACACTCAAATTTGTCTGTCATCTTGGTTTAAAAGTAATCTTTCTGATAGATCTCAATATGTAGTTTATAATAATAATCCCTCAATTTTTCTTCTATTACATGGTGTACCACAAGGTTCTATCCTAGGTCCCTACTGTTTTTTTAATTTACATTACCGTAATGATCTTACACACAAAAAAAAAAAATCTTGGCAAAAAAAAAATTAAGGGCGAAAAAGAGGGGAGCGGTTAATACACGAGAGCTGTTTATACAACGTTAATTACGGTATTGTTGTTTGTTTTAATCAGTAGTGAGTTGTCTTCAAGATAAAATCATGTTATAAAAAATGTAGAGGTTAATCAAATATATACATTTTATATGTATCATCTTTTGATGCAATTTTCAGAATAGAACCATACCCCCAACTTAAAGTCTGTATTGAAGTGAAGTGTCACTTCCAGTTTTTTTTAAACAATCTGATATTTAAGTATCGATTGGCATGTTTAAACTAGGAGAACCCTACCTCCATGTATTTTGTATCTTAGGGTCGTTCTAAGTGTCGAGTGGAGCAACCATTTTTTGTTTTTCTAGCTTTCTTTCATGCTTTCTTCCTTCATTTCTTCTTCTTTTTTTCTTTCTTTTCTTTAACGAAAGTTATTTCATATTGATCTGGAGCCACTTGCCACTGCATATTCCTGACATATGATTCTAGAATAGAAAATACAATGTTAATGATGTATCTCTGTATTCCTTCTACAGTGACATGGCATGTAGTGTCTCAGGAATCACATCAGATGCTAACGTCCTGACCAGTGAACTCAGGCTCGCCGGTCAAAGGTCAGAACTAAATCTACTTAATTATTGGCTTTGGGACATGTTATAAGGATATTTGTATGTAAAAAAAAAAAAAAAAAATCTTGATTCAAGTAAGTTATCCAACAACAAAAATAATAATAAGGAAACTAATTAGAAGAGCAAAAGGAAAACCTTCCATGAGGTGTACCACACCATCTTTAGATTCCACAATCTTGTGTTCAGGGAAGAAAAGGGCTGTATGTAAATCCTCCACATCACACATCACACATGCATGTAACTGTCTTTGATGAGAATAAAATATTTGTGTTGTGAGCAAAATCAACAGGATTTACCAATTAGATATTCAGTCATGAAAGGGATTACAATGTAAAAGAATGGAAGGGGTTAAATTGGGTGAAAGGATTATAGTGATCATTAATTTAATCAAATAGAATTTAAATAATTATAGGGTAAATGGATTAAACTTAATACCATAAAGGAAGTAGGGCACAACAGGATGCAGAAAGAAGAGCCACATTCTACCCCAGCACCTCTGCTTCCCTCCCAATAATCACTTTGTTAAAAATGTATTTAGCACCAGTGAAGCTTTGTCCAACAAAATGTTAATTTCACAGAGTGTATATGGTAAAGGCTGCTTGTAAGTGATACCTCACTACATGTAACTGTACAATCCCCCCCCCCAAAAAAAAAAAAAAACACAACAACAACAACAACAAGGAAACACAACAATTAATAGTAGGACAGTTGCATGTTGCAATATAAATTGTACTTTTTTCCATTCTAAAGGTCCCTGTTAGAATCATTTGTATATGGAGTTATACTATTCAGTATGAAAATTTAATGTAACAAAGGCAAAACTTCAAAAATATATTAAATTTGACCATTTAAAATCTGTAATCATTGTGTTCATTCATGAAATATTATATTGCTTGACTGTAATGAGATGGACCAAGACGCTGCATTAAGATTAAAAGAGTATACAATATATAATGTGCATGGGTGTTGTTCTCTTCTACAGATATTTCCTCCAGTATCAGGAGAACATTCCCAATGAACAGCTAGTCAGCACGTTATGTGACATCAAGCAGTTCTACACACAAGCAGGAGGTCAGTAATGGGGTCATCACATCTCTTGACCATCAGAATGAATGTTCTGTTATAATGGTCACCTTTTAAAATTCCTTGGTAAACTACAGGTGATCAAGGCTTAATGACTGTTCTAAGAGTTTGGTCACATTAATACCCCCAAGATGTACATATTGTATTTTGCAAGAGCCTTTATATGAAATCAAATCAAAACCAACCTGTTAGGTTTGCCTTGATTAGAGTTACTAATTATGCTATACAATGGGATATATGGAAATGCTGCTGCACACACCTTACAACCCAATTATATGATGTTCAAGGAATTGCAGTAAGATGAGGGGCCGTATTCCGAAAACAGTGTTATCTTTTATGTTAGTTTAAAAGATGTTAATTGTCATAACAAACTGAATTTGTGAAGATTAAGCACTTATCATTGGTGCTTGCGTAGATGTATCTTGCAAAAGCACCTAAATTCACAGATATTAACCAATGATTGTCCTGATTTTGATTTGTTATAACCCTTAACATCTTTATACTAACAGAAACAGATTCATTTACAGAATACCACCATAGCAATCAAATTTTGAAATTTGCATGTGTAAATGCTTGTACATATCAAAATGATTTTGTTCAAAATGATCAATGTTATCTTTTCATTTGATCCCCCAATATATAGCCCCTTTGATGTATTTATTCTTTATATGGGATGGATCATGGGACAAACAATATTTATTTTAGCTTTGTCAAAATGATCCTACTGTAGAATACTAACTCTAAAACCTTTTTTCATACCCTAGGAAAGAGACCCTTTGGTGTATCTATTCTCTACATGGGATGGGACAAACACTACGGATTCCAGCTTTATCAGAGTGATCCCAGTGGAAACTACGGAGGATGGAAAGCCACATGTATCGGGAACAACAGTGCAGTAGGTTATCTTTTATCTCCCCTCTCTCTCTCACCTTTCTTTCTCTCTCTCTCTATGTCTTTCTCTCTCTCTCTCTCTCTCTCGCTTGCTCACTCTTTTTCTGCATGAAGTCTTTCATCTATGGCTGATTGTCAACGAAGCGGAGTTAAGTCTTTGTCAATTCTGTTCGTTGCTACGGCAGGCAGCCAGTGAAAACGAGTTTGTTTAATAAAATTATGGAAATGCAAGCATTACTTTCAACAAACAGAACTTTGTCATTCTTAGCTCATTTTTCCTGATTGAGGTGTCATATGAAAGGGCAAAAAATGAACTTTCTAGAAATGTGATTTTCTCTTTGAAATTTAGATACCGTCCGCCAAATGACTTTTTGGTACCATTTCTTCAAATTGGTTTTGATAAATCAAGCATAAAATATGCATCAAATGAGTTGCATCAAATGAAAGAGGAGGATCTAAGCTTTACAAATATGTGTCATTTATTAATTATAATTGTAATTAATAAATTATGATAAAACAACAATGATTCTCAGTTTATTTTTTTCCGGGACGCACTGTATAACAAAATGCATCCACATATCCTTAAGCACTATGAAAACATTTTGTATTTTAATATTTCCCCCAAGGCTGCTATCTCGATGTTGAAGCAAGAATACAAGGAAGGAGACACAGACCTCAAGGGTGCCTTAGCTCTGGCCGTGAAGGTGCTCAGCAAGACACTAGATATGACCAAGGTTACCCCAGAGAAAAGTAAGTAGTTTGTTCCTTATTCCATGATTTAAGACCCAAGAGCTTCAAGTTGCTATTCATATTTAAATGAATATGTTATGAAGCAAAATAAATACATGCTGCTATTTCTTGCTCCATGAATCTTACTTCAAACCGAGTGATTCTGGGCCATTTGTAAATTTCCTTTCAGTGTGTGGTCAATCTGGAACCTGTTTCACAAAGCCTTTTTTAAATGACAAACGACAAAATCAGTGACAAATCTGCTGATAACCAATCAGAAGCAAGGATTTCAGTAGCTTATAACAAAAACTGTCATTTGTCACTGATGACAAGTTTTGTGAAATGCCCCCCTGATGTTGGTCTCAGCAGAGTGTGACTGGGGTATCATTACAATTGGTTAACGTGCATGAGTTATCAATGTGTGTTGAGGAATCTACCGGTATGTGCCAAACATCACAGTCAGCTCACACTGTACCAAGTAGATTTCCCATGTGATGTGTGTACCTTTCATGCAGAAAGATCTTTCAGGCCTCCGCTAGAACACCACCCTACTCTGAAACATCAGAACATGGCCTACTGTAGACTGGAAAGCCTTCAGTTCAATTCTGGGAAAGAATTGAGAAACAGGATGGTTCTCTTGGAAGTTGTTGAACGGTTTGCCCAGTATGAAGGACCCGTTACCAAATACCAATAAGAACCCACACCAGAACATTTATGATTATAAACCCATTATTTGGGGGAAGGTGGAAATGGACTACTGGTGTGATTTTCTCATAGGTACTCCAAAGAAACTACGGTATCTTTCATCTTTATCTCAACGAGGATTTAGGTAGATATATCCGTTGGTCAAATGCAACAGGAAAGACTTCAAAACAAAAACAAGTTTTGACAAATTTATAAAAGAAATTAAATGAATAAAATTAATCAGAAAAACCCCCATATTATCTCCCTTTATCCAGTTGAGATTGCTTCTCTGACAAGAGAAGACGGTAAGACGAAGATCCGCATCCTACCTGTAGAGGAACTCCAAAAGCTTATCAAGGAGCACGAGGAAAGAGAGGCCAAGGAAGAGGCAGCAAAGAAGAAAGAAAAGGAGAAATAATGTGTGGCTTGAAGCCTTGTCATATTCCTGTGTAGATTAAGTAGTATTTGTACCGTTTAAGATGTTTTGTCTTCAGAAATACCTGTATGGATTCCTTTCCTTATTCAGTATGACTGAAGAGGATTAGTGTCACATACATCGTTTTTGTTTTATACCGATAGCTCATTTTGCTCAAAATAGCTTTGCCCATCACATCACATCACCGTCTCATGGAATGTTGAGATATTAACTCTAATTTGCTGTCAAGTAGAATGTTCTTTTTCTTTCAAACATGGATCGTTTACTACCTTTATCTGTGTAATCCAAAAGAATGAAGTTATGAAAACTGTTTCAATGTCATCTCCTTATTTGCCTCGTGTTGGCATTTTGCTCATACAAAACTGTTTAAGGCTTTACAAGACTTGAAGGCCCATTTGTGTACATATACTTAACGTATTGTGCGGTTTTCTTCAGAATACCACCCGAAACATTCAGAGCTTTTTTTTCTTTTTTTTTGTATTTGTCAGAACTGAATCTTCAGGTACAGTGAAACCTGGTTATAATGAGGATCATAGGACCATGAAAGATACTTTGTTATATCAGGGTAAAAATTAGAGTTAGAAAAGAGCTATGACCAGCAAATTACTGTTTGTAAGAGGATATTGTTATCCATCAGGGCTCTCTGTAAAGAGTTCCAACATTTAAATTCCTCTGTAATGCAACATAATTTGTGCAGAAAAGCTGTATTTCATTTCTCAGAAAAATGGAGAGAATGTAGTTTGATAGTTTCAGAAAATGTAATGTAACATGTGACTCAGAAATCAGTTTGTAAGTTTATTATCTCAACATTTATTTTTAAGATCAGTTGCCATTTCAACATCAGAGAATATAAAAATGAAGCTTCATTTCAATATTTGTAAAGTAAAAATATACATATACAAGTGTCCATTAACATACAATAATGAAATTGTCAAAAATTCTAGCCCAATACTGCAATCAAAAGAGAACTGTTTTGTGTCAACAAGTAAACTGTAAATTTGTACGATACCATTTGTCATATGAAGTACAAAACAACATTTACCTGATTGTAAATTATGTTTTCATATGTTCAATAAACATGAATTTCATGTATAATTGCATTGTGTATTTCTTTATGTAAGTATCATGTGATTTTGCTGACTATTTTGGAGAGGTTAATTCTTGTTTAACAAAACCAAAAAAAATTGTTTCTTGAACGGATCAAGGTTGATAGTTGTTGATTTCATGCCAAATGTCAACCTTGTTATGATTGAATCAAATTTAGGTAGTAGGGGTATAGCTCTAAATCCAAATATACAGGTATGTCTTTATATGATGCTACTACATACATATATGTATTCCAAATACAGCTGTTTGCCATTATGTTTTTGCTATACAGAGTACCTTTAATATAAAGTTGTCATATTAACAATTCACATACACGTATGTGTATTGTTAATGGTAAAGGTAATGAGGGACTCAATTACACTAAATTCACTGTATTTTCAAATTTTATAATACATTTAACATAGCTGTGGAACTTAAATTTCAAGTAAAGCAGAACACAAAATTTCTTCAGTTGCAGACAGCTTCATCAACATGTCATCTTTAAATAAAAACACCCACCTTTTTTTGTAAAATGAATGGCAAAAGCGTGCAACATAAAAGTGCTAATATTCCCTGAGCTCTGTGTTATAAGATACAGAAATGTGAAGAGTATAACACTTTACTCATTCATTTTTTTAAAGAAATTATTTCCACATATGGGTCCGATATAAAGACTGTTGCAAATAGAATTGGTTTTTGAGAGAAAGTAGCTGAAAAGGTATGCTGAAACATAAACTCCAGTACTGGTAAAAAAATAATAATAATTCTCACAGAATCAAGCGATACTTACACTGAATGTTCAAGATTACAAATAAATGACATGTGCCAAACAATTTTGGAAGAAAATGTATACTGGCTGAGTAATGAGCATAGAAAGACAAGGAAATCAAGGTAGTACTAGCCCCGACACCATGTGTGTTGTCCCATATATAGCTTTCTATGTGAGTGCTTGTTACTTTACCAAGACTTGGTCAAATTTATTATGATTTTGATGACTCCAGAACCTTGCAGTGCACACCAATACTTACATGCTACATGATCAACTGTTTCTGATCCTTTCCACACCTTTTCTTTCACAATGGAATCGCATTACCAGTACTAAAGTTTATCTTGAAGTTTTCATTATGCAACATGTGGGTTGGCCGGACCAGAACAAAATTAAAGCAAATACCGTAAATGAAACCTTGAAATCATATTCATTAAAGAGCATAATTCATATCTGGAGAAGAAAAATTGAAGGAGGCTAAAGAATAGATACATAGGGTTTGGAATAGGTGTACTCCTTTTATTTTCTTTGCACATTACCCAGATATTACATTTTCTACAACACACACAAGCAAATATTATTCAAATTTAGTATTGCTAGTTCAATGTAAATTTTTGTTGGAATATATAAGAAATCATTTTCCACCTTTACCAGAACTTGAAACTACCTAAATACAAATTTTATATTTGAAAGGAAAAAAATTGCAATAGTGATAATGCAAATGCAATAAAGATATTTATCACTTCCATGAATGACTGAACTATTACCACATTACACAAACAAATTTCGCCTAAGTTCTTCCAAAGAAAAATCTTTCATGTTTTTCAAATCATAATAAAAGTTACTTTGGTACCACCGGTAGCTGCATAACACACATCTTAGCATAAACAGCAAAGGTAAAGCTGCATTTCTCTTTTTATTAATATCTGGGTCCCCTTATAGAAGCTGACACTACTGATCAAATTTTTTAACTTGACATAATCTTTTAAAATTTAAAAAGACTTGACAGGCATCTTTTGAGATATACAGGACAGGTACTACAATCTTGGAAAATCAATGGAATGTGACATCAATGTCTGGATCAGCACTCCTTGAGGGGAAGTTCCTCTCGGCTGCTACAGATTCCAGTGCAGTTAACCAGGAAGCAGCTCATGCTCAGTGTCTTGATACTTCATAGAGAAATTCCCTTTACAGCAGCTCACTCGGGAAGCTATACTGGGATGGTAGGAGAGGCAAGTAGCCACAAGGAGTGCCATGTCTCGAGGCACCAACTCCAACAGTAACATCTTTGCGACCGTGTGCAAAATTGTGCAATCTGAGGACAAGAAGAAAGAATCCATAATGATCCCTCTCTTGGGATCAAACTAGTATCTTGGCCATACTGTCTTGGCTTCGTGTCAGTTGCCACTTCAACAGCAGGAAAGCGGTAAGGTTTGAATGCAGTCCAACTCTCGCACAGGTTCGCATGTTACCAGAAGCAGCAGGCACCCTTAGAATGAAGCAAGCCATGTTGTCGCCATGGAGTGTCATCTGTCATCTAGCTTCAAGAGGTAGTGCTTCACTCGTCCATCTGGACTTCTCCCTGAAACCCACCTGTAAAAACAGACATGATCATAAAAATACATGTTGATGTAGACCTTCTAACCTTTAAAATATAATAATGAATACACCCTGTATAAGTGTATATACCTGTCATTTGTAACTGTTATTTGTAATTATATTTTTTTATTAGTAAAAGAAAATCATCTCATAAAGCACAGACTCACAAAGTATTATCCTGTCCTAAACTTTCAGTAATAAATGAGAAAGTAATGAAGGTTGAGGTGAGCATTAATTTTTTTTTAAATTGATACTTTGCTGGGGTATAATCATCGTTGTGTGTCCTAACAGGTTGGTAATTTGGACAGTTGATTTTATACAGTAATTTGAAGTTTACTAGCACTTGTTCATGAATCTTTTAAGACTTATGCTGGTCGGTGTTATTTGACACATTTCCTTCATGAAATCAAAGCCATATAGTATGAGCTTTCATTTTAAAGCATCTGGACACACAAACCCCATCTTACTTTCCAATTTCACTTTGCAGTTAAGTTTCTACACTTACATGTATATCTAAGCCAAGTAGATATGGCCGATTACCCTGTCATTTTGGGGTCATTAGTTTACCGTAGTTCAGTTCTCTGTTTTACTAATTCCCTTATCCAACACACACAGCACAGCCTAGACCAAAAGCTTCAGTCTCTCTAATTGTCGGTTGTTCCACTGAGACTACGTCTGGCTCCACTAGACCTCCGATTATAGAGACTGAAGTTTATCCTATCGAGACTGTACGGAACCAATGGTTCGGTTCGGCAGGACCGCGATGAATGAGATATGCAACAAGATTTTCACTCTTTACATCCTCATACATGCTGCAATACTACAATAATTAGAGTCTAATTAAAAATAACATAGACTATATATAGAGTAGCGGCTCCGGTGTGCGGCCGTCCAGTGGGAATTGCCGATTTTATTTTTTATGCAATTACTCACAGAATGCTTCAATACCGTCAATGGAGAGTTTATATATTTAGTTATTAAATAGAAGGCACAAATAACGTAACTGACCCACAGCGTGGTCAGTACTGTCCACTTTAGAAGACGTAAAAGTTGCCCGGTTTGCGGCCGTGCGTAACCCGGTTTGCGGCAGTGCGTTGCCGGTGCGCTGTTTAAGTATAATTTGGCTGTAAATATTAGAGAATATTGGTCTTTTCATATTATTTTATACTTTAAGCATGTATTTCCTTCTGTTATATTTATTTATCTTCAATTAAGAAATCATTTTGATTCATGAATAGGCATTTAACCTTCATATTCTTTTCATCCTGTCCAGGTATATCCCGACCCAGAAAATGTAGGACAGATGTATAACCTCTTTACGTCATAATGCCCCGATTTTTTTTAGTGTTTCTTCCTTCCCGAACTCATTGTTGTTGTTTAGAAATAAGTCTATCATTTACTGAATGCTTATATCTTCATTTTTTGTTTGCATGGCATTTTAAAGAAATAATTTAATGTAAATATTCTGGTTTTAATTAATTTTAGCATGCCCTTTTTTTTCCTTGTAAACTTTATAGTTTATCTGTGTCGATCTACATGCATGCTTGATTATTTTGTTGCATTTAAATCTGTTCAATAAATTATCAGCCGAGTCTCAATGTAAAAGCTTTGTTCATTCATTGGGTCCCTCTTTCAATTCACGGCTACTCTTATCTCTCCCTCAACTAAAATCCTTACATTCCTTAATTCTCTTTCTATTTTTTCTCTATCTTCTATTATCTCTCACACACGTATACACACACACACACTCTCTCTCTCTCTCAATCTCTCCCCCCCCCCCTCAACTTCTCTCAGCGCTTTCTCGTTTATCACTTTACATACATTTCAATCAAAGTAATCACCCAATATTCGAACGAAATAAATAAAGATAATTTCTAAGACTCTGAATTCATGATGAACAAACTTGATTTTGGTTGAAATCCAAAATCATTTTATTTACTTTTTCCTTCTTTTTGTCCTCATGCTGATCTATTTATCTCTCTCTCTCTTTGTGTGTGAGTAGAAACACAAGTTTCTTGAACATTCATGAATTAGTAATTGACTTTCGATATGATGTAAAATTAAACAAAATTATTTTACACAAGTGTGACGAAAGTCCTATACAATTGGACCTTTGGTATGATGTAAAATGAAATATAACAGAATGAATAATAGGCAGTGAAATTAAAATGAAGGAAATTCATAAACTGTCAATAAAATATGCAACATAATATTTAGATATATGAAAGGAATCAATTTACAGGTACATCAAATCAAATAAATTGCACTTGAACAGGTTGAGGTACGAAACTACTGCATTGCACAAATAAAATACGGAATCAGATCTACATGTAAAATAGGCTATTTTTGTCGAAAATAAACTAAGTTATACAAAATAAATAGGTATAAAAACAAAGGTTTTACAACGTCAACAGTTGGGAAGTATAATGGAGAATAAGGAGAGCAAAACAGATTTCGACAACGACGAAGTCGACGAGATGGTTTGTAACGAGTGCTGGATGATTTCGACAATGAAGACAACGACAACTGTGCAGGCTGCAACCACATCAGTGCTTAAAATACCCGCTTGATTTAAAAAAGGAAGAAATAAATGGACGGAAGATTCATTAAACAATACAAATTATTAAAAACGTAAAATTACTCTTCATCGCAAACCCCGCATTTAAAATCGGTTGCTTCAACTTCCTCTATATTTAGCCCAATTAACTCCGTGCACTCAACGTGAAACCACCGTGGGCAGTAGTTGCACCCTACACAGTTGTTGCCGTCTTCATCGTCGAAATCGTCCTGGCACTCGCTGCAAACCATCTCGTCGACTTCTTCTTCCCTTAATTGCACCTTCCTCGATCTCTTCCCTCCCTTCTTCTTCTTCTCTAGCTTCTCCTTCTCCTTCTCTGCCTTCTTAGCTTCCCTTTCTTCCCTTTTCTTCTTCTTCCTTTCCTCTTCAGCCTCCTTGTCGCTTCGCCTCTTTGTCTGGTACCTGATCCAGTCTAGACCGGAGATGGCGTTCGGCAGCTCATCCCCGGTCTTCCTCTTTGGGGCACTCCTCACTGCCTCGGGAAACTTGAGATACTTGTCGAAAGCTGGGGACACGTAGGTGGGTGGCCGATATTGATACGCAGTGCTGGGTCTTATTGGCATGGCGGTTGAGGTTGATGGTTCTTCTTGGGCGGGTGGCGGTGCTGGAATGACTGGGGCGGCTGGTGGTGGTGCTGGGGCGGCTGGTGGTGGTGCTGGGGCGGCTGGTGGTGGTGCTGGGGCGGCTGGTGGTGGTGCTGGGGCGGCTGGTGGTGGTGCTGGGGCGGCTGGTGGTGGTGCTGGGGCGGCTGGTGGTGGTGCTGGGGCGGCTGGTGGTGGTGCTGGGGCGGCTGGTGGTAGTGCTGGAGCGGCTGGTGGGGTGGCTGGTGGGGCGGCTGGTGGAGCTTGGGTGGTAAACACCTGCGACGGGGCAAGTTTGTCCCGGCAATATCCACGTGTGAAAGGATATATGCCTGCCGCTCTGAAGCCTGCCGTTGCCAACTCTGGTTTAATGTCCGCCCATGCATTGGCGAACACGCCGGCAAAGAATGCCTTGGTGACGAACTGACCAGGATGCGCATCCTTCCACTCCCCTTCCCTCTTCTTGTATGCCTTCTTCAGAGGTCCAAAGACTGACAGGTCTAGCGGCTGGATGATGTGGCTCGCGTGTGCCTGTAACCTGTACAAAATTATATTGTTATGCTGGCAAAACTCCGCTACATGCAGGTCGACGTGGCTGGCGTGACCATCCACAAGAAGGAGCACGGGAAAGTGGGTTCCACGGCTCAGTAGGAATGGATGGAAATGGTTGGCGAGCCATGAATAGAACAGCTCGGAGTTCATCCATCCACTCTCACTGAAGCCGTACAACCAGCTTTCCGGTGCTCCTTCCATTGGCTTCCAGTTCCGGGAGACCCTCTTCCCCGGGTAGATGACGAACGGGGGACAAAAGATGCCACTGGCCGATGCTGCCTCTAGCGTACTCAAGTTGGTCTTGGTGGTCGACGAAAATGAATACACGAACTTCGCCCCTCGCATCCCGATGACCCTGTCTCCCGTCGGCGAGAGAGCGAAGCCACTCTCATCTGCATTCCAGATTCTGTCCGGGCATGATAAGATGCTCACTGCATTCTTCTCCACCATGTATTGGTGCAGTCCCTCGAACCACTTGTCAATTTTCTGAGGGGTGAGGACTGCCCTCTCCTGCCCTAGAGCTTGGGGGGTCCTCAGGGAAAGGGTGGGGTTTCTAGTCATAAAACGACTGAACCAATTCTTCCCCGGCTTGTCGTCCTTAAACGGGTTGGGTCTCCCATCATCCCGGATGATCCGCTGGGCCATCTGCATGAGGTGAAGAAAAGGAAAAGGAGAAAAAGGAAAATCGTAATATGAATCCATGTTTAATGATGTAATTAATTCAATAAGTGAAATGAGCAATTTGTTGGTTTAAATTTAAATAATTTCCGTACGAATCTTCAATCTAAATCAGAATAAAGCTTTTTTATATTTTCTTCTATAAAGTCACAGTTAAAACACGATTGTGGAATTGTATTATATCATCAAGTAAAATAAAAGTATATAGGCCTACTTTATTTTTTATGTATCTTATTACCTGCAATATTTGGGGCTTGGTCCTACCATAGCCAATTCTCGACATCTGAATTGCCCAGGTGGCAATTTTCGCTTCCTCGGCCATGGTCAGGTAGGGGGATGGCCCCATGGCACACATCTCAGGGGGTCGTCGACCTGATATCTTATCAAAGATTGTTGCCCTCGGTATTCCATATTGTGCGGAAGCCTGTCTCTGGGATAGCTCGCCCAATCTAACTCTATTTACAGCCTCCGCCAGTGAGGCCCCTGTATACTTTCTTCTTGCAGGCATTTTCTGTTAATGAGGAAAATAGGAGAAAATGTATTAACAGAAAACTAGATGCAGATTAGGTGAAGCATTTCTAGAACTTAATGTCATCATACCATTATTTTCATTACCATCCATTATTAAGCAGCTTTTGAAATATTGAAACAGAAAGAAAATATTAGGAGACTACATATAGTCATAGCTATCAGCTGCCACGACATAGGCCTACAATATCATTAAAAAAGAATCAATGAATCTTTATTCCATTTCCCATTAAAAAAGACATTACTGAACTACAAAATACAATTAGATCTAGAGTCTAGATGTATCAAACTATCCTTATCATATTGTTAATATAATTAAATATTCAACGTAAGGTTATGATAATTTCATCCATTCGAAGTATTTTCATTTTTGATAACGTATGCTCGAGATCGAGACGCGACCTACTAGTATAGATCGAGATCGATGCACCTGTTGCTTTCTTTCAATTAGTGCGCTACGATACATCTACAGTACGTCACAAAGCTATATGCCACGTCACGATCAAAGCATGTACCAAACTACTACGGGTGAGCCAAGTAATAATTGTCTATCTCTTGTTACGGTAAATTTATTAAGTTTGAAACAAATTCACCTTTTCCTTGAATGGTACCTCCCGACTAGAATAAAAGAACGGAGGAAAGGGGTGCGAACTACTAGAAACTAGAGGGTACACACCTCGGTTCATTATACTTTTCAACATACAACGTTCACGCCTATTTGCGACAAACACCAGCTAAATAACTTTAAAACGATATCAAATTTTATATTTTGAACTAACGAACTCAATAAAAACAACTAATGAAATGCAGAAACCCGTAAAATCTACCAGAACCAATGATTTAATCAACGACGTAGACGTGCTCTGAACGCAACACCACGTTACACACAAACCCGCATTTTATACGTGTATTAGCGCCCCCGGCCGCAAGTAGGGCGTGGCCACCAAATACGTCATAGCTACATGGCCACCCCCTTAACTAGCTCTGCGGCGGCATTATCAAAATGTCTGCGATACAGGACGGACCACAGCCAACATACTCTCACATCAACACCAAATTTCACCTCCAATCAGACGAATAGAGCTATAATATTGATCTAGTTATGTCTCAATCTCTTAACTCACCTGTTAGCACCTGCTGATTTTCTTATCAGCGACTGGTGACGTAGATTTCTGTCGGCGTCAGCGGAGAATTCGTACGGCAAGTACTTGTACTGTCGATGTATTTCGGCAAAGCATACTTACCTGGGAATCCAGGGGTAATTTTTTAAGCGCATATAATTAATTTGCATATAATAATTACTTTGACCTTGACCGAGGGCCGCAAACTGGGCTATGCCGCAAACCGGAGCCTCTACTCTAGCTTATTTGACTTACGATAGCTTGCTCATTTAGATCCTAAATTAGTCTAATGATTAATCCGAGAAAGTCTCGTCGTCAACATTATCCGTCTTGGTTTTAGTTGATGAATATTCATTTTTTCTTTTCGAATGTCCAATAGCTACCGTAGCTACGTACGAGTCAGCTTGACCAACGAACTCCCACGAAACGAGTGCTCTGATTGGCCATTGGCTATGTTTTGGTAGGTTGACCCGGAAATATATCTGCCGCCGGGTCATGCATTTAATATTAAGTTATCAAATTTTGATAACTGTAATTAGGACAAATGACATACCAACCTAATTTACATCTGATTTAGAAATCAGAAAATTAGATCTAGACTCTCTAAATAAAGAAAATCGGGGGGAAAATGTCGGGAACGAAAAGATGTTCCGCTGTGGCTCTAGATTACCCCCACGGTACGAGACCTCTGTAGTAGTACCGTCTGTATATGGGGAATGTCAACAAATGTCAGTTTTATTGAAGAAATTACCCATATCAGACGGTTATTTCTGTCTAAGCACAGGCCACAGCCACACTCACAGGCACCGATTACCTTTTTTAGTTACAGGTTACAATAGATCTACATGGATATTAATTAATGGGACTGTAAAATGAAACTGACTTACCATTGGCACAATTTTTGCCTCGCCTTCATTTTCTCTCCTTCCCTCCAAAAAGCTTGGATTAATAACAGATATCCGTTAACCATTTTGTCCCATTCAAATCGTTCAAAACTTGTGAATAAGTTTCAAATCAGTCATTTAAAAATCGAATCGGGCAACAACAGCCGGATTTGATTCCCGTCGTCATGGACACTTGAGGGCGTCGCAATTTTCGAAATAATTAGTCGAAATAATGGCACGGTCTACTTTTTCATTGAACTTTGAAGATCTCTCAAACAAAAGATGAATCTCTTTGTCTAGTCTCCTCGATTTTAAATATTCATATTGAATAGTTTATGAAATGTTTAAATGGGTAATAAGCATAGAAATAAACTTTTTTTAATGAATAAGCCTAAAGTCAATCAATAGGCATAATTGTTTTTGGCCGTTTTCTAGTTTCAATAAACATTTGAACCACATTGAGAAAAAGAAAGAAATAAATAAATAGAAAAAGGGGCAAGTGTATAATGATTTAATTATGTAATGGTTAGTCAAAGCATACTTCAAACTTATCAACAGAGAAATTTCGATATTGTTTCTTTTAATTTGGCTGTTATAATTATCCAGATTCCCGAAAATTAGGACAGGGCCAATATTATGTGTTTCTTTCCTGATCAATCTCTCTCTTACTATCTACCCCCCCCCCCCCCCTTTCTCTCGCGTCCTTCCGCTCTTCCACTTCCCCTTCCTGTTGTAATATGTTTCCCTCCTCTGTCTGCACTCGCCATAAAAACCTCCCTCACTCACTTTTCTGTCTCTTTAAATGGAATCTTTCTCTCCCTCGATCCCCTTCTACAAACACGATCCCTATACTCCAATCTCCTTCTGTCACTTATTTCCTTCCTAATTCTTACTCCCTGCCTACTTACTGCCTACCACCCCCCCCCTCTCTCTCTCTCTCTCTCTCTCTCTCTCTCTCTCTCTCTCTCTCTCTCTCTCTCCCTCTCTCATCTCTCTCCCTATCTCTCCTAAGACTACCTTGCACAGCCCCCTCTGTTATCTTCCACATGATGAAAGAGTGCTTCACCACGCCACATTTCAACAAACAACAAAGCAAGATACAATATTCTGCATGTCATTCTCATTTATTCAATATTATATTTGTTTTCTTTAAAATGTCATTTTACAATTGTATGTTCAATCTTATAGTAGAGCTTACAGACAGAATGTTAAATCCAGCTGTCATCAACTCAATGCTTCAAGAATCTCTAAACAAAACCCTATGCAAAAAACAAACATTTTTTCAAAGAAGCACGGACGTAAATAAATGTCTATAAAGCAGCACGATATAAAAGTAGTTTTCTGCATTGACTCATTAATTACAAAGGCCTTCAAAATAATGTACTTAATTAGGACAAGTCTATTACGTATAAATGTACCACCTCATCATTACAAACAGATGTTTGGGTACATCTTATATCTTACATGGGGTACCATTGTCTAAAACGAAGTTTATTACACCCATCTGGTTTTAACACAGAAAGGTAATATTATGGGCTCATTCACAGGCAGGGCTGATGTCTCTCACTTAGAAATCAACTTTCTAGTTTCTCAATTTTACAACCGAGCAAATCAAGCAGGCAAGCAAAATTCTTGATACTTTTATTTGAGTGAAAAATGTAATTTTTCATCAAAATATAACCTTCTTTGCAGCAAGAAGCAATTAATAAATATTAAAAGCAGAAGACAATTTGTGCTTTCAATTATGTTATGATTAGATTTACAAATCATATTCTTTTTTTAAGTTGACCTTGAAAAAATTATTTATATTTACTGCATACATACAATTCATCTGGACCTTTTATATTTATTGAAGCGGTATTATATACAATGGACATTTTCATGTGATAAGAGAAAAGGCTCATCAATTAAATTTTGCATAAATAACTGTACAATGATTACGAATGAAAATTATATAGAAAAACAGTATAGTCTTATGAGTCAAGTTCAAATCTTTAAACCTTCCTAAAAACTCATCTGGCTCCAAAAACAGACGATATGCCAAACGCTCTGATGTAATGCCAATATCATCGATTTAATCTTAAAGCCTTTAAGTTGATTTCATTTTCTCAACACTGATTTCATAGCAAGTATATCAACTGTCTATGTCAAAGTCATATGAAAAAGTGAGAACCTAAATATTAATTTAACCAGTAAAGTTAGTGCCAAACAGATTGTGTAATTCAATTACTGCTCATTAAAAAAAAATTCCTACAACTGATACATATGTTTCCTATGAACTGAAAAATGGTGCAATGGTCTTTTGCCATCCATGGTAAGAAACTATATTCATCCCATGCATAAAGAAGCTAGAGTAAGTGTACGGTCTGGAGCACTAATGTCTCACAAACAAAAATAATTAATTTTTTAACAAATCATTGATTTCATATATGAAGGCACCTGGTTGGACGTTTACAAATCGTACAAAAATATGAAAGACGTAATCTTTGAGATACATGTATAACTACCGTAAATGAAGAAAAATAAACATTGTCAAAATAATGCAACTTAAGTTATGAATAATCTACAACAAAAAGAAGTTTTATCAATTGTGCTCCTAGAACTCACTAATATCTTGGTAGTCAAGAATATTGGCACCGAGGTTTAACAGATTTGTTTTTAAATTTGTTATAAGAATGGTCAGTAAGTTTCATATTTTAAGCAGTGTAGCAATGAAGCATTGATGTGTATATAAAAGACATTTACAAAAACATAGTTAACGAAAAACCAAAAACCTGATATAAACATATTCAATGACGAAGGTCTGTTTGGCTAACATGAACAGTACACTCTTTCTACATGTATATTCAGTTGTTTAAAATGATATGAAGAACTTTAATCATCCAGGGCCATATAAATACTCTGCAATTCTTCTTTTCTTAATCAAGGTGAGAATATCATACTCACATCCAAAGAATATCTGCGATATCACCTACATCAAATAGTGAATAGAGCATTCAATGCACCTCTTAATTCAACGATCTGCTAACATTCATCAGTGGATGATTTAGTCCACATGCAGTCTAGACTAATTTAGCATAAATGAAGTATTACAAAAATATGACTATTGGGCATTTATAAATATTCAATCCATTACTCTAAAACGAGAAACTTTCTCGACATGAAACTCTTGCAAATTGTTAAGGACTGCCATTTTCTTGCAAATCTGAACCACTCATGCATGCAAAATGTTTTTGTTTTACACTATCCAACCAAATTTTGCCTACAAATATTTATTTAAATATATTAGAATCAAATAATCTAGACTGTAAGGTGAAATTCTAGTCCATTTCATTACAAGCAAAGGCTTCTATGAAATCATCTTTTGATTTATGAGATATGACGTCATATGCTACGATAATACTTTCAAAATAGTAAATAAATATCATTTGATTCAAATTACAAATTCAGTTGCGGTCATCAAAGGATGAAGCTTTCTTGAGTACACAAAATAATTTATGATGGAAAAACACATATTTCCTAAGCTCCATGTATTATCTCTAATTATCAATATTATTTCTGTGTATAGTTTCATACTATTCTTCTCTATCATTCTTCGTCTTTCATTGCCTAGATAAAAATAGAATTCACAAATTTAAATTAGAGTCCAATTTCACTTACGAGCTACATTCCACAAATTTTTTTAGAGTATTGACCTAACCGAAATCTATCAATGGAAGAGATATAAAATTGTAGTAATAATACTAACTGAAATATCAAGTTCAATCTCTGTTTTCCTGCCAATGGCTCTCTTCTGTTTCTTTACATCATGAGCATATCATGTATGCAGATATGTAATACACTGGCATATTATTATGTATTGCGCTACACACAAAAATATGCTGGGTGGCATACCTATTGTTTTTTAAAGGTGTATTCAACAAAACTAATGCTCTTCACTATTTTGCTCTATTTTCTTTGCAATGTATACTCTGTAAGGATCAATGTACTGCTTCTTGGTTTCCTTAAGGACATAACATAAATCAAAATCAACCAAATAAAACAATATTATTTGAGAAAACAAGATGAATTCCATCAATCTACGAGCAAGATGTCATATTTCTGTGCACTTCAATTCTCCTTGCTGCCTTCACAATAATTTTAAACACACACAAAATGTAATGCCTAATTTCTGGAGCAAGTGTCATGAACATCATGGTGAAATAAATTATGCTTTTTTTCGGTTAACCAGTTTTAGTAATGCCATACGGTAATAGATTAACATCTGTATGAATACCGCCATCATAATTTCATACTGTGATACCGCCATACAGACTATCTCTGAATTCATACCATTTTTTTATATCTTAAATGTGTATGTAATGACGTCTATTTGCTTGATTTTTTATTTTAAACAAATACAGGATTGAAAGTATAGATTTTTCTTTTTCCTCGACATATCCCACTGTAATGCACTATACCAATGTACATACGCGCTCGACGCTCACTAGCGCGTAGCGACAGCTAGCTAGCTAACTACGTTATACACCGCAGCTGCTACCCTGTGTGGTATTGGAATGCACTGTATTTTTTTAATATCGATTGAAGCAAATCACTTCTGTCTAACTCTCAATTTCTTGATCTCTGAACATAATTATGGCAAAGTTTAGGCCAAAACCAGTAAGTAACGAAAAAATGAATTTATTTATAAGTCTATTAGTAATTTTTTTGTATCAAGCACTTCTCACTTTTGTCAATATTTTTTAGGATGGCGCATGTTGGTTTCATTTTGAAGTTTTCTCTACACATGTCTACACATCTGAGTTAATGTGAATGCACTGCTTGATACTCCCTCCCCCAAATGAAAAATAAATAAGGATTTTGAAATCAATATATTAGTCAGTATACCAGTGTGAAATCCATTTGTAATACATGTGTAATGGTATTCAAAAAAATCAGTACCAAAAAAAATTAAAGAAATCAATCCTAATACTAATTCTAGAGTTATATCAGAAGTTTAATTGTGACATGCCTGATATAGATTGAATACACAACATGGTCCACCTTTCTTGGTTAGAAGACTTTTTTTTAATACAGTATTTTTTTAAGAGACACCAAACATCTTTTGCTACCAGCACAAAAGTGATAATCAAGATTTTTATCAGTCAATACCTTCTTTTAAAATTCTTATTCTTAGAGCAGCATTAATCATAGAGAAGAAATTATGTTTTTGTTTTAATAATATAGGCAGACTGAGACAGTGACAGATAGGAGTTAATGTTATCTGTCTCAACAGATAGATATAATCACTGCCTTTCTTCTGCTTTTCTTTAGACTGCTTACGTTTTCCTTTTCAACTTTTCACCTCCTATTTCTATTTACATGTAAATAATTGTCTCTCTGAAACACTGGACAAGTCACCCACAAACATTTTAACCTAGTACATACAGAGTTCACCAATTTATATTTTAAGCAGAACAATTCCGCGCATATCCCTTATTTACATCTCCAAGCAAATAAAGCACTTTACAAATAAAGCTTTGACAATAAAATGGCAACCAGAACTCTGGCGTTATAAACATTTAAAGATGCATAAAGCTTTTTCCAGAATATATATCCTCATGTAAATACCGAATATATGCGTTTTGCGATTCAAATGATGAAGAAATAATTACATGTCGCTATTTCTCTAGAAAGTCTTGTCTCCCAGAATAATGAATACTCACAAAACATATCACTGCCTTTCAAAATACTAATAAATATAAGCTTCATGGCCTTGTTGCATATGCTACCTCACGTTCTAGAGAAAGCAAGTTGGATTATGTACCATAAAGAGCTATACATACCTAGTCATTTTTAAAATCTGGCATCTTATAAGAAAATATATAAACGAAACAGAGTTCGCGAAAGAAGATCCTAGTGATTTTCATTACTTGTGAAATCAGAGTTATAATTTTTGCAACTGAAGCTATTAATAGAAGGACCATCGTATCACGCAATGACTTTGAAAAACATATTGAAGCAAGAGTATTCTGGCAGATGTAGTTTACCTGTAAACACTAGTCTGGAAATAACTTTTTGGCAGGTTTTTACAACAGCTGTATTAAAAAGAAAAAGAAGAAACTAAGCAGATGCCGCCTTTCCTAAGAATTTACACAAAACGGCAATTAATTTTAGTTTAAAACTACGACCAATCACCAATATATACATATTGAAAGCAGTGTGAGGAGCATCATGAATCGTTCTTCGCTGTCGCTGGTAATTCTTTTAACCGCACTTGGAGCTGTGAAAACGTGGGCCTCTTCTCCGGTTCCGTCTGCCAGCACTTCATCATGAGTTCGTGGACATCCTTGCAGTTGTCTCCCGGAGCCTGCATACGACTGCCTTCCGTCAGGAACGTCATCACATCATCGGCAGGCTGAAAATAGATAAATAAATGAAGAGTTTAATTCCAAAAGGAGCTGAATCAATTTTTGTAACTTGAGAGAAAAAAGAAATTTACCAGATTTTGAACAGGCATCTATGAAAAAGTGATATTAGAAGGTGCATTTTTTCATAATTGCTCTCAAAATTTAGGTAAATAATTTTGTTGAAAGACGGGTACTAAAAGGGATCCCATAACTTTGTCTCAGATTCTGAAACAAAATCCTGGATTTAGCTCATGCTGCAATGATAATTATTAACTTTTAGGTCAGTCAGGAACCCCATGACTTTTACAAGCCGATCGCCTGTCCGATTATCAAAATATTTATGATTGGAATTACAAATTTTGAAAACTAAAAGGGATCCGGTAACTTTGTCTCAGATTCTGAAACAAAATCCTGGATTTCGCTCATGCTGCAATGATAATTATTACCCTTTAGGTCAGTCAGGAACCCCATGACTTTTACAAGCCGGTCGCCTGTCTGATTATCAAGGTATTTATGATTGGAATTACAAATTTTGAAAACCGTTTGCCGAACGGTTTTCATAACACTACAGTCTATTGGGGGAAACAAGTATGGTAAAACCGGTCACTCACAGATTTTTACTTTTTTGGTGCACTTCATGATCATTTTGAAGCGCAATTTTTTTAGGGTTTCAATATTACACCATATCACAGACACTGATAATACGTAGGGCATTGCATCTCAGATTTAACATTGTTAAACGATGTCTCTAAGTGAACAATGTTCTGATATCAATATCTCAATTTTCATCAAAAGTGGATTTAGCTCATTTTGGAATTAAGCTCTCCAAATACAGAAAATGAGAAAGATTTATTCTCACTCAGATATGATGATGAAGTGTAATAGCTCCATTATATACACCTCACATGAAGATTCTAGGCCTCTGATAGGTCAATAGTATAGGCATGAAATTGGCTACAGATTGCTGGGCAGTATAGTGAAAAATACTGACTGGGAATAGTTCTACATGTGCGTACAATGCAAGCATTCTTAAGTATTTGGCATTGCCCGTGACTGGGAGGGTAAAAAGGGAACTGAATCACTGTCACTCTCCGGTCTCTCTCCTCCCGATCTGCACGACTGGGGCATGCAGGTGGAACTCTACACTGGGGTTTCCTACAACTCAAATACTGCAATGGGTTCTTAACATGCAAAGGTTGTGCCTCTCCTCTACACTAGACTTCCATTTAACATCCTAACTGAGGGAAGGAATGTTTCCCACTGTAACGTAGCCTGCGTCTATGAAACTGGGGAGGGGCCACCTTTTTAAACACACAACGCAGGCTTTAGTCATCCGTCTGGGTTGAATTCAAACCCACCATCTTTGGGTCGACTGGCAGACGCTTTACTGACTGAGCCAACTCGCCTCCTCACTGAGATAGCATTTCCCACTTAAGATATATAAAATATTGAGGTCTGGTATTATAAAGCAGATCTCCATCTCAAGAGAACTGGCCAAGTCTTTATGAATTGTTTATTATGCAATCAATGGAATGTCTGGACTACTAATCTGTAAACGAACTTCCAGAAATTTGTTAAAAAACATATAATCACACATGTACATTGGATTATATACCTTGCCCATGACACAGCTTTTGCATATGTTTTACTATTGATGAATGCCAGATATCATTTATTTGTATTTAGTCCTTAAACTTTCAGAGTAAATCTTATTCCCTGGGTAGATACTGTGACTCGTTACCAGAACGTCATGTACCTTTAATCTTCTCCCTTTAAAAATTCCAGTGGTTGTCATATTTACAGTTTTCCTTTTAAGTAGTTTCACTTCCTTTGATATTAATAGCTTCCTCCATTAAAAACAATACATTTACATGTGTAGATATTTGTGGTCATGAAAGTAGGCAATTTCCTATCAAAGGAAATGATTTAATATTTAACACGATATGGTGCCAACACAATTTTTGTAAAGTTAAACAAAGATTCATGCCAAGTTTTCAATGCCCATATACATTTAATGACTTAATGATTCATACCCTTGTAAATTTGAAGGGTCTTTTTTTTGGGGGGGGGGGGATTTAACCCAAGAAAGAAATGTGGACTGGTTGAATTGGGGCCTTTGTACAATACTTTTAGACGTAAGCTTTAATATGTCACATTTCCAAGAAACAAAAGTCAAGACAAATCAATTTTTTACATACTTAAACAAGAAAAATGCGACTGCGTCTTTTATATACCTTTGTGTTAAAATCAGTATATAGGAAAAGGATGGATTTATTCATGACAAAACACGATGAAAACAAAAGCCTATCTCTTGTGGTTCTTGAGATATTGCAATAGCAAGGCTAAAACTTACCTCTGTGACTTTTGACCTTTGAATCAAAAAACTGATCAGATTATCTTTCTATGGTGTTACATTTTATTCTATGGTGATTTATTTTCCGAAAGCGTATAAAAAATAATGTCCAATTGTCGAAAATCAATTGAATAGGTTAAGTATTGGCTGAGATATGACCATCTGAATAAATAGATTTCCTATGGGAGCTCAGTGTTATATTGCTCTGGTACATAAAATTATGAGCCAGAGCAATATAACACGGAGTTCTTATAGGAAATCTATTTATTCGGATGTTCATATCTCAGCCAATACTTAACATATTCAATTGGTTTTCGACATTTGGACATTATTTTTGATGTTCTTTCGGAAAATGAAGAAATATTTGAGAAATTCCAAAAATAGATTTTTATGATGTCTCAGCTTTGGTACTCTATTATCTAGAATCTGAGGAATTGCCCCCTGTGACCTTTCATCTTTCACCTTTTAACCCCAAAACCTGATCAGATTGTCTTCCTATGGTGATACATACTATCACCAAGTTTGAGCCTTGTATCTCTTGTGGTTCTGGAGATATCGAGATAACAAGGCTATATCTAGAATTTGAGGGATTGACCTCTGTGACCTTTGACCTTCCACATATTAACCCCAAAGCTGATCAGATTGTGAGCTTCATATCTCTAGTGGTTCTAGAGATTTTGCAATAACGAGGCTAATAGCTGGAATTTCAGAAATCATCCTCTGTGACCTTTATATAATGATAATGTATATAATAAAAAATGGTTAAGATCATAATGGTTAAAATCGTAACAACATTTCACTGTAACTTACCACTCGTGGATATGGTACTCTTCCAAACGAGAACAGCTCCCAAAGCAGTATACCAAAACTCCATACATCAGATTTTGTTGTGAATAGCTGAGAAAGTAGAAAAATATAAAAACATACACATGATTATTGAGGAAGTCAACTTAATTCTTTCAATGGTGTCCTTTTCTCTAGCATAAAGGATAGACTTCTGGTTCTGCTATATATATTTGTCTTTGTCATCTATTTTAATTAAATATCGGGGTCATCAAATTAGTGTATTTAAATAAGAAGAGCAAATCACTTTGATGGTGGCCAGTACAGGCTAATATTTATCACACTGCATCCAAAACATAAACTAATGCAAAGTTTTGTAGAACAGAGTTTAATCCTATCAAATTATTTTAATGACTACCATTTTATTATATACATGTACCTAGAACTTGGTCATAGTGTGAATTACTAAAAGATGTATGTTTATCTAAACACTGAAATACTGAAAAATCCCAGTGGTTTGCCATCTTATTGAAAGAAAGTTTAGCTTTGTAATATTATATTCTCACTGTGTAGGGTGCAGTAGACTTTAACCTCTCTTATTTCAAATACAGTGAAACCTGTCTATACAGACCACCCAAGGAAACAAGAAAAGTGGTCTTTACAGGCAGGTGTCTTTATGTACAGGTGCCTATAGAACCTGTTTCAATGAGAAACCACTTTCGAGGGAAACCAAAAATGTGGTCTTTGAAGACAGATGGCCACTATTAACAGCAGATTTGGCTGTAGTAATGCTTTACATACTGAGGAATGTTTTAGAAAATGCGGTAGTATCTTACTTTTTTCTTATAAGCTTCTGGAGCGGTCCATTTAACAGGTATCTTGCCTCCTGTGCCTAGCTGTGTACTGTTATCTTGAGCGAGACCGAAATCAGACACCTTAGCAACGTCATCCTCCGAGATGAGAATATTCCTGGCCGCTAGATCCCGATGGACAAAGAGTTTCTGCTCTAGGTAACACATTCCTGCTCCTATGTCTCTGTCATGATAGAGAAGAAATACAATACGATACAATAAAGTAATTTCTATTGCTCTCTTACAAACTGTTGTTTCACAGCGCTTTATATAAAAATTATCAAAGAATCTGTTGTTGATCATGGTCAAAGAGGAGAATTTTGGAAGACATCCAGCGATGGTGATGTGTACTACTAATAAAACGTGGAACCTCATTCCAGAGTCGAGGAGCACATGCCTGGAAAGCTTTGTCGCCAGCTTTGGTGTATGAAAGAACAAATAAACGATTGTCTATCTCTTGGTTAACCAGTCTTGCCCATAGTTCACACAAAGCTTATGAATTATTGGTAATATCATCGAGGGGTTATGTGAACTATGCAAATCTATCGACTTTTATTCAATTTTGGAACAAAAGTTGTTGTTTTTTAGATAAATGACGTTAAAAGTCGCTCCCCAGACGTAAATAAACATATCTGATTGATACACGTCTGTAAAAACCCAATTACACACACATGTTGTACAAAAAACTGATAAACATTCAGTGGTGTCCTACAAATAAACGATTGTCTTGGAGCACTTGCCATCGTAATTGTTTTCAAGGAAGGAGCATGTAATCTTAGCATAAAATATAAGAATTATATTGTGTTCATAACAGTAACATGTTCACAAAATATAAAATATATGATAATTCATATATATCATAATATGATAATTCAGTAAGGATGATTGCACAAGGGATAGACTGATGTATTTCATTTGTTTTGTGCACATTGATTAGTTGTCAATTTCATACAGTGTTATAACTAAAAAATATATTTTAAGTATAACTAGTCATACAGAAGTCATGAAAAACAGGCTAACAAAATTCAAAAATGTAAATAAAAGACAAAGATTATATGCTGTACATGATGTAAGAGAATGATAAAAAGCTTTAAAAAACCATAAGACCTTGTAAAATTAATGTTTCTTTTGGTGCAAAATTGTATTTTCAGAAGCAGTAGAAGAGGGAAACGACTCTGCTACTGATATTTCACATTCATAGCTCCATCTTGAAACAACGGGCAATTTAAAAAGTATTTAATTTTTTCTGACTCACATTGGATAATAACCTACATATATTAGAATATGTGGACTAATTGGCTAGGTGAAAACCATATGGGACTAGACTAATTGAGTTGTAAACAAACTGGTTGTAGACCAAACAACAATTCACCACTACATTTACTCTTCTCCTCAATGAATTAATCTTTTTATCGATGATGATTCAAATGTTTTAATCCCTTGTACTTACATTGAAAACTTAAGCTGGAGTTTCCTTGTGATGACTGTCCTTCCTCTTGATCTCACATAGTCTAAGAGGTTCCCCTGAAAAAAAAGGAAGAAGACACAAAATAGTATTCCTCAGCAAACTGTAAATCAATCGTAGGTAATCTTAAAGAGATGGTTCATTGAAATGTGGAAAATGGGCAAATTACACCTCTATAGAATGCTGAGAACATTAACAAAATGAGCAAAGTACTTTTGAAGCCCTCACTGTTGTGAGGAATAAATAAAATGCAATTTTGTTACCCTTTCCTGAACCCACTCACTAAATGAATTGACGGCGTTATTTTACATGCGAAACTATGACGTCACAATATGAACAACCTACATCACACAATTGGGACAATGTTGGATACCCATTGCAATTTTCAGATATGGGTTAACGTTGTTTGCATGTATATTTATCGTCAGTGGTGATATTTCCTCTATTTTTGGCATTTTGAATGAGATACACTGAATAAATGATACTTTCTACAATTGTTTGTTTGATTTTTATATTTTTTCCCGTCACGTTTGAGCATAAAAATTGGAACAATAATCACATATTCTGAGGGCACTTCAGCGTGTATGTGTCTGATCTGGGAAGGCAAAGGACATTTTGCATGCTGATCGACCTAACGACTCTTTTGGAGTAAAAAAGACGACAAATTTACATAGAATTGTCCAGATATTCATTACAAAAATGAGTGATTAGACTGATTAATTTACATTTTTGATATATTAAGTCGTAAACAGATCAGTCCGGTTCTCGATTCACGTTTAGTTCGAGCACCGGGCTACGGGCAAGCTGGCTAGCGAGCTGCGTTAGATGTGATGCACGCATAGAGGTCAGTGTATTGCACACATAGTACATGCACAGAGTACGCACGCACAGCTACTAGCTACGGGAAACTTGAACGCTACATTGACGATATATTCACTCGCTTTTTGGAAGTTATATACCATTTATCTAGACTAACGTCAGATTAAGAACCAAAACAATGCCATGGTGGAGCCTTCTGGAGTATACTCAAGTATGTTTTCGTCCATATCCATATTTCCAGGGGATTTTGATGAAGGTAAACAGCGTTAGGTACGTATAAATGGGTATGGTACTCGAGAGTCAATGAATGCAATACATGTGAATCGCACGCAAATTGCATCCCGCACCGTCGTCAATCATTTCAGCTGAGCGGTCCGCTGTTCATATTGTGACGTCACTTCAATAATCTGCTGACTTACGATGTTTTCAGGGTGTTGAGTGGGTTGATTTTTCGTCAAGTTCAATCAACGTTTAAAAATTTCGCTCGAATGTACAAGTTACAAAAATGTAATGATTTTACTCAGTGTAATTTTTCGATTGCAATGATACCAAATTCAGTCAATTTTGAAATCAATAAACCATCTCTTTAAAGATAAAGTAGAGTTCTGGTCATGCGATTGCATTGTGAAAGAAACTTTGTTGAATCGATCAGAAAAGGTGGATCATCTAGCATATAAGTATTGGTGTGTACTGCACGGTTCTGGAGTCATCAAAATGATAAGAAATTAGGCCCAGTTTTGGTAAAGTTACAAGGACTGTACACAGAAAGATGCATATGGGAGTACACGAACATGTGGCGTAAAAATCTGTCCCGATTTTTATGATGTTACATGCCATATTTAGAATATTACCGGCAGCCATTTGAAGAGCCATGCTTTTCAGGGATTTTTTTTTATCTGATGTTCTTCTACACTTGCGTAATACGATGATAACGCTCACAAATTATTTTTCACCTCTTAGAAGAGCTGCGTTGAGTGGGGACACGCAGAGCTCAACCATGTAAATTCTCTCCTTATCAAGGAAGATTTTCATATCATGGAAAAAATAAATATTATAAAATTATATGTTTCTCGAAAGCTCAGGATTCTGTCTTTCATGTCATGTCATTTTAATCAAAATCTATCAATTACTTACGACACAGTTGCTTGAGATTTACCCTCTAATTCGTACCGTGTCACTTCGTTTGTCCCCATTTTTATTTGATCGCCGATTCGTATCACTAGTTTTAGCTCAATGCGCTTGAACACCATTGTCTTTGAGTTTTAAAAATCCCCTGGTTGGAAAGAGCACATTTTAAGCTTTATTTTCATATAATAAATGATGGGGGTATGTTTTAAAAAGATCGTGAAAAATCAGAGTGAAAAGTTTGAAACAATTTTTCTATATCAGAAAAACATACTTTTAATTCAATTTTGATACGAGAAGAAAGAGAATTTTTTGGAGAATACGATCATGTAAATATTAAGAATGACCGCGAGATGGTGCTTAAGCGCAAATCCGATGAATACAGCTGTACCCTGACACTATGAACATGACAGACAAACATCCCTTCACTGCTATTATGTAAAAATGTGTAGAACAGGTGAATATGCATGTGACACCTGTTCTACACACTTTTACACGATAGCAGTGAAGGGATGTTCCTTTTGTCTACCTGGGCTTCTTGACGAGTTTAGAGCCATTTTCAAATGCCATTTAAAATTAATTTAAATGGATTTGGTGGTCCAAACTTACAGAAATAATTAATGTATATATATATATATACCCCAGATATGCCGAAATTCAGCCCTTCTTGATAGACACTCTTAAATCTAGCCATGTTTCAAAACCCATGAAAACTTGTTCCGGCGACGCAAAAATAGCCATTTGTCACACGCATGAAAATGGGCTTCATTTAATTTTTGAAAAATTCCACCAAAAAAAATATTTGTCAAAAGAACCTGAAAAAAAATAGGCATGTAGAAATCCATACAGAAAACAGATTTCTTGAAAAGAAAGATGATTCATCAATTAATTACAAAATTATATCACCTTGAAAATGGCTAATTGTCAGTTATAGCCTAATTACGCAAAATTTGACCATTTCGTCTCTTATGTAAGTGGCCGTATTTTCAAAAGTACTCAAATTTGACAAAAGTACTCAAATTTGACAAAAGTACTCAAATTTGACAAAAGAGGTATCAAAATTCTTCTTTTCATATGCTCAAAAAGGAAATGGGCAGGGGAAGTGAAATTTAGAAACTTTTAAAATTTCACTGTGATACCTACTAACAAACTACACACACATCTAGGAATGGGTACAGTTCATAAGACAGATTAATCCAATGGAAAAATAATTTGGTATCGGAAGCTAAAGGACTCTAGGACCCTCAATCTCATGGACCTCCAACTGGCTGTCAGAAGGTCCACCTGACAGAAACTACACCTTTGATCTTTGAACCCTCGGGTCACCTGGGAAGTTCTCCTCAACAGTATACTTGGTCAGTACATGTTCTCAAAATATATTCTTTATCCCGCACTTTCCAAGACAGTTTAAAACTAGGCAGTACGCATATCAATTGTAGGACAAACCTAAAAATATGCAACCATTCCTTCTCGATCAGAAAAACTAGGGAAATTTCATGTCTTGGAAATATATAAAGAAAAAACCCCATTAGCAAATTCATCTGTAAGTTGCCTAACTGTATACTGTAGAAAATGCTTGCACTGTATGTAATCTTTACGCATGTATACTGACCAACAATGAGTATGAGCATTAAAAATATCTGCATTCAAGCCAAGTAACACACTCATAGGCACTTGAGATCAAAAGAATTCCATTCATTGGTTATCGTTCTTACAAGTACTTTAGTTTTCAAACCACAGGAGGTGAATACATTCTCAAGACATCAACCAACTTCTGTACATTCAGTGAAGAACATTAAGACAAAAAAGTGTAGTGTGTGTACTTTCACCTACTTTCGATTACTTTCAAACACTTGCAAAATGGCATGACATGTGCGAAGAGATGCTGTGGCATCGACAGGTAGTGTAAAAGCACTGCAGAATGTCGTCATTATCTTCATTATAACTAATTTAACCTGTTGATTACCGAGTTCTCTCATTCCCTTAAGCTTAATATGGGAGCCACCCAGTATAGGTTGTTAGTGGGTTTAACAGAAAAAGAAACTATAGTCCCTCGATTCCCTTCTATGGTTAAAATGCAATGAGGAAAGATGTATTGATTTAGCCAATAGATCCAAGCTGAAGGTCTATATATGGTTTCACGAATACCTTGTCCTAAGCTATGTAGAGGTGTCGTGGTCGGGTGGATATGTCACTGGACTAAAGCACTAATGTCCTTTAGCAAGACATTGATCTACATTTGCCACTCTCCACCCAGGTGTTACATGGGTACCCGGTAAGATGCGAAAGTTAATGTGGTTAGATGAGCAAGTGTGCGCTTGTAAAAATGACACCTGGCTGGAATGCTCCCCAGGGAGTGGAGAACGTGCATACATTGTTAGCCTGAATCCGATGACTGGGGTAATAATATATATCTTTAAAGCACTTTGAGAGAGCCTGCGGTCCTGAAAAGTGCTATATAAAAACGAACTATTATTATTATTATTAACAACAAACCTTTGCCATGAATTCTAGCACAATGGAGATTGAGTTGGGTTGGTCTGGGATGACACCGATCAGAGCCACCAAGTTTGGATGTCTCAATTGCCTGGTGATAGAGGAACATACAAAGAGTTAAAGTCGCTCATGCGTGAGTATATAGAGGGCAGTACAACTTTTTACACACAGGAGTATAATACCCTTTGGCTCAGTGTTATGTAGTGATCGCCAACCTGCCTACTTCATGAACGACTATAAACCCATGCATGAACATCTTTAATAGTAGCCACAGTGGAGCTTTACTAAATACAACATAAAAATAATAATCTCGAAATTAATCTGCAATGTGTGTTGAAGGTAATCTCCAGATTTTGTTATACTGTAGTTTAATTCCTCTTAGATCATTCAAATGAAGAATTATGACAAGCAAACTTTCTGTTCACTTAAAGTAGCTGGCTTCTAACCCAGATTTTTTTCCCTGTATCCCTCCATTCCTCACCTCACCCCTCCCATCCCCTCCTGACCAATCCCCTCCTGACCAATCCCCTCCTGACCCATCCCCTCCTGACCCATCCCCTCCTGACCAATCCCCTCCTGACCAATCCCCTCCTGACCCATCCCCTCCTGACCCATCCCCTCCTGACCCATCCCCTCCTGACCCATCCCCTCCTGACCCATCCCCTCCTGACCAATCCCCTCCTGACCAATCCCCTCCTGACCAATCCCCTCCAAGTATCTGATGTTTTATCAACCCTCAACTTTCTTAGGCACACTGTTCTATCATCATTTCTAAGATCAGTTTAATGTTGTCATTATTATTACCATCATTATTATCTTTTATAAGTTTTTTTTTCCTTTTTTTCTTCTTCTCATCTGTCTGTAAATAGTACATTTTTAACTTATTAATTTTGTACATGTATGTCGGGGACCCCACTGGAAATATGCTCTCGAGCTTTTGTGGGCTATCCTGTTCAAGCTGACTTAATATTGATCAGTTATTCTTTTATATTGTTGCATGGTGGAAGCTTGGCGAATATAAATCAATCAATCAATCAATTATCTCTTGGTTAATCAGTCTTGCCCATAGTTCACACATATTTTATGAATATTGGTAATATCATTGAGGGGTTATGTGAACTACGCAAATCTATCGACTTTTATTCAAATTTTGGAACAAAATATGTTTTGTTTTTTTAAACACTCTGTGCCTTATGCTGTACAAAACTGATAAACATTGACTGGTATCCTACTTACGTCATAATGGAAGCTTCTGCTACGATAGACTGGGCTGCTTCATTGTCTCCTGAAATCACTTTCACTGCTACTTTCTTGTTCTGGTACTCTCCAACCTTTACAGCTACAAGGAAAGATTCAAAGAGAGTTTGATTGATCATTACGCAGACTGAATCCATAAGCTGTCAAGGTTAACTCATTATCCAATTAACATCTCAAAATCCAGATTCAAGAATGCTATAAGTATGCAAAATAATGGCCAGAATATAATTGCACTTAATTACATTTTTACAGATATTTCAACACAACATGTTTGAGGGAAAAAAAGGGAATCTATTTCCAAATCATCTTCTTAAATACATATGTTTAAATTAAAACAAATCATTTTCCGAGATCATGACTCCAATCAAAACTGTCTACTAATTAATTTTTGGTTCTGATATATATCTTACCTCCAAAGAATCCATGGCCAATTTCTTCTCCTAGCTTGAGTTCATTCTTATTGACTGCCCAAGGACCTGTAGAATGAAGAAGAAAAAAAACAATTGAATACTCTAACTTTAATACATCAGATGTACAAAGGCAATGTCTCCAAGATCACCTTTTCACTAGGATAAAAAGGTGGTACATGATGAAGTTATTAAGGACTATATTTTACTACACTTAAACATTTTGTATCTGCAATACATGTGAGACAAACACCATGGCTATTCAAGGAAACTCACATCAATTCTGTGGAAATTGTCTGTCTTTTGTAGAGTAACTAAAGACAAGCTGTAAAGACAAGATGCATACAGGCAATATCATCAGCAGTAGCAGCAGAAGTCAAATCTACAGGGCTATCGTCCTATCCACTCTCTTATACGGTGCGGAAAGCTGGACTCTCTACACAAGTCAAGTAAAGAAACTTCACGCGTTCATGATGAGACACCTTCGAGCAATCATGAGAATCAGTTGGAAGGACAAGGTGACCAACAAAGAGGTACTAGAGCGAGCAAACCTTCCTTCTATGGAGGACCTGCTCATCAGGAAGAACCTACGATGGACAGGCCATGTCATCAGGATGCCCTCTGAGAGGTTACCAAAGCAAGTACTATTCTCGCAACTACCCGCTGGCGAAAGAGGGATTGGTCGTCCACGGCTTCGCTACAAGGACACGATCAAGAGGAACCTTAAGCGGAGGCAAATTGAAACCAAGACTTGGACAACTGCTGCAGGCCAGCGAGCTGTATGGAGAACAGCTGTAAAGTGAAAATGAAGGCGGTCATTGTCACTTCGCGACAGACAGCTACTACATAGCAGCAGAAGTAGCATAACATTACCCTCACCCCCACCATTATCACCATCATCAACATCAACATCCCCATCACCATTTAAACCATTTGCATCATTATCACCATCAACATCATCATCACCATCAACATCATCATCACCATCATCATCACCATCATTATCACCATCATCATTATCATCATCACCATCATTATCTCCATCACCATCATCATCATCATCACCATCATTATCACCATCAACATCATCATCACCATCAACATCATCATCACCATCATCATCACCATCATTATCACCATCATCATCATCATCACCATCATTATCTCCATCACCATCACCATCATCATCATCATCATCATCATCATCATCATCATCAACATCCCCATCACCATTTAAACCATTTGCATCATTATCACCATCAACATCATCATCACCATCAACATCATCATCACCATCATCATCACCATCATTATCACCATCATCATCATCATCACCATCATTATCTCCATCACCATCATCATCATCATCATCATCATCATCATCATCATCATCATCATCATCATCACCATCATCACCATCACCATCATCATCATTATCCTGATAAACATATATAGCTAGAGGAGACATCTGCCAAAATGCATAACTACCTGACATGAGATTTTTCATCTCATTTTTATCTCCATCTTTCTTGAAAGACCCGTCAGCCGTATGCTGCGGCCCCCTCTGGGAGTGGTGATGCCCATCCATGATGTTATCAAGTTTCCTCTCTACAGGTTTCTTTAAATTACACACCAACCCATCCGCATCTTCTGTATAATGCTGTCAAATAAATTATAGAGATACTATTTCAATTCAATTCAATTTCATTTCGTGCTGTACAATAATGACATGGAAATTCATTGTGGGATTTTACATTAAAATTATGTATACATATAAAGACATCAAAAGCATGACATTGAAATGAGAAATAATTACATTCAAAATTTATGAAAAATTGGAAAAACACACAGGTTCTGTTGAACCAATTGCCCGTGGAAACCGTGTGACCCATGTATTAAGCCTATGGGAATAAGAGACTTCAGTAGTCCACAAGTTATAGGGTAAGAACTGACCACATATATCATCAATATCAACAATAACAATAAAATTGTAAAGAATATATAGTGCATGTTGATATATGCTAATGAGCCTTCAGCACCCACTTTCTTGAACCAATACATTTCCATATACCGGTAAACAATTTTTATTGTTGTTGGCGTTATCATCAATATATGACAAGCCCTTTAATTTTAAAGGTGTTGATTGCTGTTGAGTTATGAATAAATATCAGAAAGTTTTTAGAAAAGATTTTGATTCGATTGGTAATTTCTAATTTCTACATCTCATTTACAAATACAAGTACAAGTATCTTTAGGCATGTACACAACATGTCTAAAAAAGTAAAAACTAAAACCTTACTGTCATTCTATTCTTTCATATATTTTGATTATTTAGACACTTTAAAATGATTCATGAAAATAATGTTCATACTCTTGGGAACCTACAAAAAACAAGCTTTGCTTTCCAGTAGGTTCCTGTTTCATTTCATAATTTTGAACTTACTTTGTTAACTATGTTCTTTATTGTGCAAAGTTGCAAACATTTGATATGAAATGTAATGAATTCGAATCAATCAATCAATCTTTAAGATTAGTGAGAGATTTATACTGTTTTGTTTTCTTGGTCATCTTTCCGCTTACAATATCATGTAAATTGTCTCATATTGAACTTTTTTACGAGGATCCAGTGAACCAAAGCACCATAACTACATGGCACAATACATATGTACAGCTCTTACAGAAATATATGTATACTTTTCAGAAAATTTACAGCAAAAGAAAAGACACGAAAGAAACATCATAACAGGATGTACACAATTAATGGAACCTTACTCTGAGTTTCACATTTAGGTCCAGATATTTCCTTTGCTAGTTTCAATCATAATCGTTTTCTATAGTGTAATATGACCCGCGTGAGATTTTGACAATTCAATACAATTGTCATACGAAGCATAATCAAAATATTCCTTTGTCAACTGATTATCAATGCTCTGCTTGTGAAAGAGGAACAACATGCAAACAAATAAGAGAGGGGCCCGAGGGGGGCACACAGTTGTGGCTGAAGAAGAATTTGTTCAAGGGTTTTTCCCCCCATTAGAAACTTCTCTCCCCCCCCCCCCCCCATCCCTTTGAATATGTACATTTAAGTATGTACGTGTGCCCTAATATGCAAGTGTGATTAACTCAAGTGAAATACATACTGAATGTATAAACTTCACATTATTCATTAAAATATAAATTTAATTGGCATATTTTGTGATCAGTACTGTTTGGTCTATTACTGGATTGAAGCTAGACATACATGTAGAACAGTGAGGGTAGAAACACCCAACAAAATAAGCCAATTTTTAGATATTGTCAGCATATGGACAGAAAAGGGTCATTCATACATAACTGTAAAACTCATCCAGTAAAATATTGGATGCATTCATAAAAGTTGATTCAGTTATGCACCGATGACGGTATATTCTCTAATACACAGGTGGAAGAATTCTTTTCACGAGGGCAAACAGAAGGTATTCATGGAGCACCTCTATCATCTTGGTAGTGACTCTTCTAAAATGCACAAAGTGGGAACTTCTCTATGTTCCTCTATGTTCATATTAAAGATGTGTGGATATTTGGGGTCATGGGTACCATATGCTACAGCATATACAAACTGGCCTATTATTTCCTGGTTCTGCAACATGAGCAAATGGTACTGTAAGTGTTCGTACCTAGACAGGAAGTATTCAATTATAATCAAGGAACTAAGAATGAATACACATCAGCAGACAGTTATACCCGCTCACCTGTATCAATTCCTGGAGATTGAGGAAGAAAACCTCTTCGTCTATCGTTAACGAATTTCTTCCCGACGAGTTGTGGTTCTGTGTGGTGATGATGTGGTAGTGCTCCACCCGACCGGAGATGCAGACACACAGGGTGAAGTCTCCGGGGTAATGGGTGCTTTCCCTGATCAGGTAGAACCCGTCTTGCCAGGGTTTCAGCAGAGCCTCAGCCCTCTCCCGACTGATCTTCCCATGTAGCCCCAACCTACAGGGGGAACAAGAAAAAGAGTTTGTACTTTGAGGATCCAGGACTGCATGATGCTCCCCTTCGGTTACATGATCTGACATAGTGTTACGGAGGGCCGTTTCATAAAACTTGTGATCAACACCAATTTCTAATATTCTATGACAAATTTGCTCTCAGCCAATCAAATACCATGATTCCAGTAGCTTATAACAATTATAATTCTATTTGTAACAGGGCCCAGGTCACAATTGCTCAGGGATCTATTCTGTCCAAAGTATAGGGTTTCGATTAGGTTTGCAATTGGATTATAGGTCAAGTTTAGTGGATTAAACAGTGTAGATAAAGTTTAGTTAAAGGTTGGGTGTCTTGTCGGGTCAAGGGTTGAAGTTAAGAACTTGCTTAGTATAGGAAATTGACGAGGGGCAATTTTAACAGGACCATGTGCCATACAACCCGCAGTTCTTACCATTTGCTTCATGCAGTTGGGCAAATAATCGTATGGTTTATTTGCCCAAACACTGCAACAAACTTACTTTGCTCAAACTTATTCAGAATAAATAATTAATTTCATTCAACTTGATGTGTAAGTTAGTTCAAAAAGACAATCGTTGTGGATTATCAATGTTATGTTGGCCAATATTTTCCCCTAACAGATTTATTACATGCATGTACTGTACATGTATGTAAATTGAGAATGAGGTGAACTGCCTCTATTGACTAGTGACATATTGATGTCATATTTGTCCTCTTTAAAGAAAAATGTGCTTGCCCTCATACAATAATTTGTACCAAACTTGGAACATTCATTTTGGTTAATTAGACTTCATTTTAATTCATCTTCTTATCAATAGGAAAACTGAAAAAAAATTGAAAATGAAACAATCAAAAACAAAATATCAAAAATAAAATAAGAAGTTGTATGGATTTGGGCTAGTGAGTTCCATATGCCTATTTCCCAGCTTCCCCCAAGAATACTCCCATTGATGCCAAAACCTACGGTACATGTACATGTCCAAACTGACAACTATAAATAAATTTCACCTTGCCAAATTTCATGCTGAAACCGTAAACTACTAGGATTAACATACATGTACATATGTATAAGATGCCAACTGAAAGATCCATATTACATGTATGTATTAGCCACCTAGAGGCCTAAAAAAAGGTTTCAGTCATGATATGAGATCAAAATAGATGGAATATTATTAATCATCTCTTGCGATAGTGGGATACTCAAAATCAAAAAAAGAAAACATATACACATATATATTTTTTGTCAAAAGATGAAAATTATGTTTACGGAATACTAAATTTATAAATTAATTTTAGTTGATTAATGAAATGTATTCCTTTCTCATGATATGATTATTGATATTTGAAATATCAATAATAAAATGTTAAATTTTCTGTGGAAATGCAATTTTTCTTTATCATGAAGCACTTAAAAGTGCCACATAATTTGCATGTCAAAAACAATCAATCTGAAGAAAAAAATTGCAATCTGAGAAGTAACACACTCAAAGGCCTTGTCTCTCTTTAGCCTTTTTTCTGTCTCTCTTGAATTCCATTGATCTCACAGTATCAATACATGTGTGTATATATTGCTTCCTTCATCATTTAATTGCAACATTTTGGCAAATGGCAGTGTATGTTTGATGGATATCATATCTTTAAGTGAACAAGGTGGACTTCAATCATATTTTCATGCCAAGCAACTCTAACAAGTATATTATGTAAGTGTAAGTCGATTTTACACTGATGTACATCTAAGTTGACTTTACAGGAATATACACGTACATGTACATTGTATTTCCTTACATATGAAACCTCCACACACAAAAAAAAATGATGTACATGTGTATAAACAATTTGACAAGTACTGACTTCCTACGAAACCAAGTACATGTATTAATTATGAAATCTTCTTGATATCTTTCCTCTAAAGATTGCCTCGTAAAATATCCAGCAAAGATTTTGATTCATCCGATAGCAGAGCAACTCTAATGTAAGAATGATTAAGGGAAGATAAGGTCTAGGTGACCAGATGTAACATTATACAAATGAAAACTTGGCTTTACAGGCCATGTCATATCATAACAACATAATACTTTTGAGGAACCCAGAGTAGACAGATTTTTTTTAAAGATGACTATATCATTAAAGTGGTATAAAAGTTGTTCCAGCACTCAACTGTTTGAAGCTTTAAGTTGTAATAGGTAAGGAACACAGGGTTAGAGTAAGGGTTGTAACTGGTTTGTTTAGGTTTGGGTCCTGGGGCAGTATTCTGAAACTTGTTTTATCTCTAATATTGTTCTCTCTTTGCTGTTTGAATAAAGTTGGTATTCTGAAAATTGTTGTAACTTTTGTCTTGAATAATTACTGTATCATTTGCATATATATGCACATAGAAGATAATTATGACAAGATAATTGGTTTTCTAAAAATTGTTGTTATCATTTATCTTATCTTATCTTCCATGGTAGTTACAACAATATTTACAATAGGTAGGGGGTTGTTGTGTCTTGCATGGTGATAAAATGGCGGAAATCTTCCTTGCCCAGCACCAACTTTGTGCCAAAAGATAAGTTAGAAGAAGATTGTGCATTACCAAAGACATAACAGAAGAGAACTTTATAAGAAATTACAGAGACATGACGATTTTAATAGTCTCTGCGATGTTTCTTTTTTACTTGATGCCATCATTACGATGTGCCTTTAATAACCACTAGGTGAAAACATGACTGGTCTTCATGATTATGCCACAGCGCGTACAATATATAATTTATTGTGATGCGTATTTAGCGCTCACTTAACTGATTACGCCCAAAAAAAAATTATCTTTAGATAAGGCATAAAGTAGTCCTATTGGTTGACATACTGTACATATAAAATATATCTTGATTGGTAGGATCCATACAAATAGGAGTGTCAAAGAAAAGATGAGGCTGTCCTTCAAGAGATAATATAGGGCTAAGATAATTTTCAAAAAACCAACTTACATGTACAAACATAATAGAGCTCTATTATGTCCGGAAGATACAAGAAAATTTTCAGAATACCGCCCCAGGGTTGAAAAAAAGCAATCAAGTTAGTGTTGGAAAGTCGACATGGAGCAATTGTCGTAAAAAAGAGCATCACAATCATAATCTTTTGAACTTTTTACAAATTTCAGTATTTAACAAAAATAAAATTTATTGTACCTTTTCATGTCAAGAGGTGAATAAGAAAAGGGATGACTCAAAGAATTTCACATGCATTTTTTATAAATAATGCAAACAAAGACATGTCAAGACATGATCTCATAAATGTCTTTAAACCTGTGACTTACTACAGGTGTACATGATCAATGGAATGTAAATCCAGATACCACAGTTTATTTTAAGACATGTTTAAAACAAGAACTTTTCAGGTCAAATCATTATTTTCCTGTCTAAAAAACGGATGGAGGGTAGCACTTACGGCATATCTTGCGCCATGATCGGTGTGATCCGTCTCAGGACAAAGCAAATTAGTTCACATGGACGCGCCGACGGACGTAGCTAGCTACAACGTGGTGTTTGTATGCTGTACGGTAGACCTGCAGGTTGATTGGGGGGGGAAGAGAGAGAAGACATAAACAGTGCCAGGATTTAAATGAATGAATCATAACTCGGCAGTCGGTTCCAAATAATCGTAGGGATTTCTGATTCACGGTGTACCTCGTCATAGGAAAGGGGAGGCTCCGAGCCTAGCGAGAGCCGTCATCTGGGTAAATCTGGCAGCACCAGGCGTACACGGATCTCCGGATTTTTCACTTAAATGGTAAATTAGGATGACTTACGGGTTCTGAGCTATGCACAGATTGATTGATGATCTATTTCATGTGATGCAAAAAAACAAAACCACATACTTTATTTTCATTTTAAAGCAGGGAATGTTGAGTCATTTTTGTACGAGACCTAGCTTGGCTTACTTTCACTGCTGCAATGCTTTTTTCAGACATACATGTTTTGTACCTGTGTCAAGTCTCATGCAAATTAAGAATTATGTTACCCTGACGAAAGTGAGATTTTCTTTTATCTGTTCGAAATTCAGATACACCATAAAAAAGGTGAATAAACTCTCTTTGAGCCGAGACCTAAAACTAGTAAGCTTGATTGTCATTTTTCCGTGACATCAACCTACAGGCAACTAAAATCCTTTTTTGTTGTTGATGCATTCATATACAGAGCAGCTTACATGTACATGTAGGTGAACTGGGAGATGAGAGAAAAAAGAAGGTGTACTACACATTTTCATTACTACGATATTTACAAGTTATATACAGTATGTACATATGTACCTGGAATTATCAGTTTTTAAATGTCACATAACAATGTTTTGGACTTGACACAAAGGTTATCTTGATTATTTGTCACAATCTTAAGTAAATTAAATATGGTAAGCACCAAGGGTGATCTTAAATCAAACTTTATACACTGAGCCATTTACACCTGTAGGTTGCAATGAGAATTGACAATTAACATGTACTACACAACTGTCACATCATATTGCAGCCCAACAAACTTCCTTAGAAGTCTGTCCAGCTGTCAAAGATACATGACACATACAACATTTTGCCTCAGGACTACATGTACATTCACCATCATTCCTAGAAAAGTCACTCTTGTCACCTACAATAGGCGTGTCTGCACTATCTCGAGATTGCCAAATATCCAGCTATTTGAACTATCCCGATCGCAAAATATCCAGCTAATTTGCGTCTTCATTAGACCGAAGTAGCAAATTAGCTGGATAGTTGGTCGGGATAATATCCCAAGATATCTCGGTCTAGTTTGCGGTTTTCCGTGTTTACTCGAGGTCAGTGGTTGTACAGAACTAGCGCGCTGAGCGGTATAGATCGCATGTGCGAACCGGAAATCGTTGTGCATGATGGGATCGGGATATTTGACTCCGTACTTCGGTCTAATGAAGACGGTCGCAAACTATCCCGCTAGTTCGGAAATAGTGGGATATTTTGCAAACTAGACCGAGATATCTTGGGATATTATCCCGACCAACTATCCAGCTAATTTGCTACTTCGGTCTAATGAAGACGCAATTAGCTGGATAGTTCAAATAGCTGGATATTTGGCAATCTCGAGATAGTGAAGACGGGCCTAATGTGTTAACGTAATTGACATTGTGTTAACGTAATTGACATTGGGTGTATGTAAAGACATCTCTTGGTACGCCAACTGTAGACTGAGGAGTACATGTATGTGTGTATTCGAACACCCACTACTACCAAGGGAATTCTAAAATAGACTTCTCAGCAAATATGAAAAACAAATATCGCCATTTAAATCGAGAAAAAAGTATGTACATAAATATATTTGCAATTCCTAAAGTATGCCACTTCTTTCAGTAAAATTAGACTTTTGGTACGTCTTACAACATGGAATACAAGTCTATGGTACAGGGAAATATAAAATTATTCAAAACGAGACTTGCCCTAAAAGAAAGTTAGTTTATCATGAAACAAGAAAGTTTCTTTTGGGCAGATAATGGTTCAAGAGAAATCATAATCTAAAAATCCACATCCTATCATGTTTTCTGTCACTAAATTATGTCATTGTGGACATGTTGGGGGGGGGGGGGTATTGTAAAATATGATACCATTGGTCTTCTGACTTTTATTGTGTGTTATTTTGACAATCAAACCAAAATTGAATCAAACTGAAAAATAAAGAAAAATAAAGTACTATATGTACATGTACATTCTCAAATTTTGTTATCAACTCTCTTGTTACTTGGTATACTCCCATGGCTCAGCACTAAACATTGTAAATTTCCAGCTCATAGCATAAGGCCCATTTACACCATTTTTTTTTTACTGCCATTTACACTACCCACAAGAAACCGTAAATGTTTGATAATTCATTTTTTGTTGGTGAGTTGTGCACATGTGCCACTTGAACTGCATGCGTTAGCACGGAAGCAAGGAGAGTCACGTGACCAAACTTAACCTGTATTTTGAGAGTTTACACTGCCAAAACTTGTGAAGTTTCTGCCAGTTTTAAAACATCACTCCAGAGGTGGGCTTTTTTATTATTTGGGTTTTTATATGTGTTTACAGGTAGTTGCTTCCAACGAGAGACCGAAATGTGAGAAAAACAAATCACTCTTGACTGCAGTGTAAATGCAGCTAATGATGGCAAGATGTTAAAGGACATTAAAAGAAATCCTGCTTCATCATATATTTCCATTAATCACATTTTGATAGCTTGGTGTGATAAAACCAATTAATGTGAGAGTAATGTCCAGCCCATGCACATGATGCACATTACTTTTAAGTCAGTGACATCACCTTTTCACCACTTCAAGATTTGTTCTGTCGAAAACTTGACTTTCTAGTGTACTTGATTCCATTTGGTCATTTAAACTTTACCTCTCTGTTTTTTTTATACATGTATTTTGTGCTTTCATTTAAAGAAACTTGTTACAAAGGTGAGATTGTATTTAAGAAGTGCACTGAAACCAAACCATCAAGAAACCTGATACCAACTCCTCGCCAAATGTGAGAGCACTTAATTACAATTTAATAGGATAATTAAAACTGGAAGAAACCACATTACAGCTTTCATATTATGCCGTTTATTTCCTGACAAATATTCTGTCAATTCAGACCCTTCAAGGGTATCATTCAGATGATGTTTCAAATTGCTCATGGATAATTATAAAAAAACCTTCATAATCAGAACATAAAATACAACAGAGACCAGTTGCAAGAAAGAAATTTCACCAACTTGCAATCTACTATGTAAATGCACCTTTAAAAAAGTGTAAATGTATAAATATGGAATTTTTAAAGTTGGAGTTGAGTTTCCTGCAACAGCCAACAGACCCCTAGATATTAAAGTTGTTAAAGTTATTCAAAGGGGTGACAGGATTGGTTTCCATTTATCTTTAGGATACAGAAAGTATAGAACACAATTATACTTTTTGTCACCAACATTTATGGATGGGACACCGTTGTCACCAAGCTGCTCGACCAACTCAACTGGGGGAGGGGGGTCTCTTAAAGACAGAAGGGAAGCACGCCATCTTACCTGCCTCTTTTAACGGGACACCTCGACAACGACTACCAATCTTACAATAACCCTAAGCCAAACAGACGTAGACAAGGACTTCAAAGGACGTCTACCGGTATGCCAACTCCTCTTTCCCAAGTGTAAAGACATGTCACTAAAGAACTTTTTGCACAATTTCATCGTCCACCCTCCACCACCTCCGGTCGAAACTCTTCTTTGGGGTATTTAGGAGGAAATGAATCCAAGATCCAAGATACTGTACAGATGTATGTGTACATGTATGTATCTTTTCCTAACTTATTCATTTGATATAAGGGAACATATGCATTATACCATCAGCATACACATGTACATGTATGCATCACAAAGCTTGCTCTACTTTGTTTGGTGTTCTCTTAGTTTAGTTTATTTCTTTTTAATATCATTTTTTGGATAATCACTAGCAAAATTGTAGCAACTACACATGCATGTGTACACATACATGTACATACATGTATCTTGTCCTATCACTCCTAATTTATTCATTTGATACTATATGTTCATTTTACCAATCCCATCAGCATTCACATGCATCATAAATTCAAAACAAAAGTATATCTAACAGATCAATGGCCAGCAAGTTACAACTAGCTGTGAACTGGGCCCCGAGTCAAAACGGGTCAAGTTTGTCAAGGCAAAGTATTGTTTTACAGTAAATTTGTTGTGCTGTAGTCAATGAGTAACTTCTAGTGTTGTTGGATATGACATATTGGAAGGACCCACTGTTTACATGTAGTTGTGTGTTTGTGTTGTGAGCCTTCCTTGGAGGGGGGGGGGGGGCTATAAATTCTCCCACATGTACATACAAACTGTACCTTGTACTTCAAACAGCTATGTACATGTACATGTATGTACAGTACACTGAGTACAGTGATTTCCTACATTAGGTGATGTTCTGAATTATCAATGAGTGGTCAAACTTCAAGGAGGGGGGAGGGGGGTAGAGCATTCAAGTACTTCCTCTATATATTCCCATTATTCATCCAGTCCTATTTAATTTCATTCACTTCCTTCTGATGGTCATGCCTTTATTTCATTCAACCACTCAACCACTTCTACTAATACTTGACAGGATCCATAAGTCAGGATATAATGCCAATGTTACTAGGGTTTGCAGGTCAACCACTAACCACTACACCAGGATTTACCCTTACTCTTATACGACTGGTGCAGTGGGTTCTTAAAGGCATCATTTAACAATGTTTAATCCGAGATGGACGGCCCTACGTGTTATCAGTGTCTGTGATATGGTATAATATTGAAGCCCTAAAAAAATCGCGCTTCAAAATGATCAAGAAGTGCCTCAAAAAAGTAAAAATCTTTGAGTTACCGGTTTTAATATACTCATTTTCCCCAATAGACTGTTGTGTTATGAAAATCGTTTGGCAAACGGTTTTCAAAATTTGTAATTTCAATCATAAATATATTGATAAATAATCAGACAGGCGATCGGCTTGTAAAATTCATGGGGTTCCTGACTGACCTAAAGGTTTATAATTATCATTGCAGCATGAGCTATATCCAGGATTTTTTTTCAGAATCTGAGACAAAGTTACTGGATCCCTTTAACGTGCAAAGGGGTGACTCTCCTGTACACAAGCCTCCATTGAACATCCTATCCAAGGGACTAACTGGTAATGCAGATTTCTCCTCTAATGCTCCCAAAATCTGTAACAGGCTCCCTCCTCAACTGAAATCATCACTAATTGTAGAATCTTTTAAACAGACTTTTGAAGAGATCCATTCTGAAACCATATAGGCATTCATTGTATTCGCACTGTCACCGCTATTTTTACTTGAACACTGACCCAGGGATGAAATCTCAAAGAGAATTGTATCGAGTGGGAAAGGGAACATTGTCATACTGGAGACCCTAAATTTGGCACAGAGAATATTTGAATTGAAGAGCCTGCATCAAGTCATTCAGCGGATATAAGTAAAGTCAATCCTACTCATCTCGAGTCCTTGTACTTACAATGATATCTGTGTTGTTGTTGTTTTATTTTTTCAAAGAAGTGAACATTTGCCATTAAACCCACATAAATGTACATGTACACTGTACATGTAGCTATGGACATACAACTACAAGCGCAGGACTGGTATATATTTGTATGTATCTTTTGAAGCAGGGCTCGATCGACACTAGAAGGCACCCTGAACACATGGACACTCAAAATCAAGGTCCGGACCCCACAAAAATCAAGATATCTACATACATGTACATGTACATGTAGTGCTCAGACTCTAACCATTCAAATCCTCACCCTCTTCCATAGAAGTTAGTGTGGATCCCAGTCTGAAGCATTAAAGAGGGGTACATGACAAGACTAGCATGACAAGACTATGTGTCTTTCCTGTGGCCCGACTCTGGGCCTATCGGGTATAATATGACTACAGACGACGCTATAGATAGTTCCTAGCGGACCTTTCGGAAGAGACGAACACAAGGTACCGCATTATTCACCTGCATGCAACATACACAAAACCGCGGCAGGAGGAGAACTTCGTCTGTTGTGCGGCCGCTTGCGCGCACTGACCTTTAATCAAGTCCATTCGTTTATGTGCAGTTGTCCAAAAGAAGTCGTAGATGGCCATGCTACACCCCTTTAATAGATGTGCCAGTTATCCTTGGTTTCTAGTAAATGGCCTCCAATTCTATAATCACTGCCAAAACAAACATGACACCTGTTGTGTAACTAAGCATCTTTGGTTGAAGCAAGCTGCACTGTCTTTGGACGACCTCCAATATCAACCCGCAGAGCAACAAAGAAAAAAAACGTCTGCAAAAATTACTTTTTTAGGACGCATTTTGTCCGCATTTACAAGGATGAACGAGGATATCCTTGTTTATGCGGACGATCCTCATCCTCCGACCAGCGCCCCTACAGACTACAGTGCAGTCTATAACCTATTGGGGAAAAAATGAGTATGGTAAAACCAGTCACTCAAAGATGTTTACTTTTATGAGACACTTCATGATCCATTTTGAAGCGCAATTTTGTTAGGGCTTCAATATTCATTATACCCTGCACAGACACCGACAACACTAGTAGGGCCTTGCATCTCAGATTTGTAAAACTGTGAACATTGTTAAACGATACCTTCAAGTTAACTTAAGCTTGAAGTGTTCCATGGTTTCAGCTCAGCATCAAGACGACAACGTCAACAGACAACAACTTTGTTTTTATCAGTCCACCTATTCGATATTCTTGAAATTGATATGGTCTTAAATTAACTGTCAGATATGGCCTTATATAAGTCTTTAAAAAAGCTCTTCATACACAAAGCCAAGTCAAAGTTATATCTATCACATTGCTCAACATGCTAAGAATAGTAAGAATGCACATTGAACAAAAATAGTAAGTCTACACACCCACTCACAATCACAATCTCACACAGCTCACACAGCTCACAGTCACAATCCGAAATTGAAATCACAACCGGAGACAACCAAATTTCAAGGCAATATGATTGTTTTTGTTTCGCCCATTAATAATTACACTGTTCTACTTACAAGTAATTGCTAACCAAATTCATGACTTGAGTAGATGAGAAAGGACAATTTAGACTGGAACAGCCGGTTGATACAGGATGTGAAAATATGAAGAAACAATTTCAGTTCAGATACAGCGCAATGCAGTGCAACTTGAATTAAATGAAACTTACTTCCGGTTTCGCATAAACACATAAACGCATGCAGCGCGGTCTACGATTGCGGTCGCATTGAGCATGGATTTACTCCATGCATTGAGTGCCAACTCTATTATTTATCTATGGGTGGTTACCGCGGGGAGGGGTTTGGAGGATGGGGGGGGGGGGGGTGTGAAAGAAGTTGATAATAGATCACAGACCCGTTTCGAGAAAATATAGGCTTCTGGTTAATGCATTTCAATGTATGTAACCTGTTTGAATCAAAAGGTATTAAATTAATCTAATCAGTGTATTCAAATGGAGTGAGGAGAGGGGCGGGGGGCCGGGGGGGGGGGGGGGAGTTTTTGCGGACGCCGGGAGCCCTTACTAGCTGTGCCGGGCCCGGGTATCAGCTTTAAATTAGTTGTAGGCCTAGCTAGTATTACGTCTATCTTTTACATTATTTTGGATCCTTCGGATATCGGAATAACCCTCTATGCTCTAAACAATATATGGGAATTAAAATCTAAGCATTAAAAATAAAGTAGTCAAATTTGCATAATTTTCATATTAGAAAATTCCTGTTTTCCCTATTAAATTTAAAGGGTTTAAATATTGCCTGAATGATTTTTCTAAGTTCAGTAGAAATTGATATCATGACCACCATTTGTATAATTATGCAAATTTTATTCACTATTACAATCTGAAAAAGTTGCTCTTGTGTTCACTTTAAAGCACTATTTATTCCCTTTCAGTTTGTTTATGGATACAAATTCATTTGGAAAACGTGAACTTTCTACTGGCAATATCTAATTTCCATTATATGCCGATATAACTAGGCCTACTTTCCACTACTCAGATTTTCAAGTTGTTCAGAGGATTAATATTCCTTCGTTCAATGCAAAGGAATTAATTCTTTTGCACTTTGGGTAAATTGCTATTTGACTGGATATCTTTCTCTTTCGTTCTCTCTCTCTCTCTCTCTCTCTCTCTCTCTCTCTCTCTCTCTCTCTCTCTCTCTCTCTCTCTCTCGTTCTAGTATTACCGAAGGACAATTACCCCCATAAAATTATCCCCGGAACACCCCCCCCCCCTCCTCCCCAGAGGACAACCACTCCGAACGACAATTACCCCCGGAAAATTAGCTCCTCGGAACTTACCGGATCGAGTCTTATAATTATTCTGGAGCTAGGGCGCCATCTGTCAATATATTGTTTTTATTATTTTTATTTAGGTTTTATTTCCACATTAACTGCATATGAAAAGAATTTACAAAGTAAGGCATATACAAGGTAACAAAACATGTAAATAATATTCGATTGATACAACAGTAATAAAAACGATGTAATGGCAAGTCATTAAATACATATGATGCTAACAATTATCTGCTGTAATGAGGAGGAAACCTTGGAAGCATACCAGATACCGGCATCTCCGGCTTTCAATGCACTCAGGAGGTCCGTCACAGACCAAATGTTAAAACTTCCAGTAATCAAAAGCAAAGATCGTTTCAATAAATTATAAAGTTTTGGCCGAAAAAAGATTGATTATTATTGTATAATAAAAAATATTATTTTTGGAAATGCAACTTTAAGATCACAACACATCGAAATTATTTTGTTTGTCAGTAAGTATTATATATATCTTTAAATAAACTATCATCGATCCTATTATCACACATCTTCTTGGCATTATATACTTCTCTAGATCAGCCTAACTAAAAAGGGAAGGGGGTGCCGCTCCTGCATAGGGTAACAGCTATAGTCACCCTAACTATGAGGTACTATCCAAACAACCAGCTCTATTTAAATAATCCATAAGCGGACACTTTTTTTTTTTTTTTTGGTAGTCCAAAAAAAAATCGCAAAGACTCAGCCAACCGAAAAGTCGCTCAGTGGGGGGGGGGGGGGGGGGGGGGGGGGGGGGGGGGGTAAGCGGATACTTTTTTTTTTTTTGGTCTCGAAATTTGAAAAATTGACATTTTTTTCGTGGGGGGGGGGGGGCTAAGGTCACTTTACGTTAGCCGTGGGCATAATTTTTTTTTTTTTTTAATTTAAAACAAAAAACAAAGGGGGGGGGGTTTAATTTTTTTAAGGGGGGGTTTACACACATAAAAATACCAAAGGGGGGGGGGTTTGAACCCCAAATCCCCCCCCCCCCCCCCCCCCCCCCCCCCCCTGCGTACGCCCCTGATTGGGTCGATCATTATAATGCTTTTTTCGCGATGAGCATATGCCTCAAATCATCATTATGCAAACAGGCTTCTCCTTTCCATTTGGGAGAGATGTTTTGGTTGTCTCTTGATTTCCTAATCTGACCCGGATCATGCGGATCCCATGTATGCCTAAAGAGTACCGGTAGACAATTATTGTCTGGGAACACGTCTTTACAAACCAGACAGAATAGAATAGTCAGAATAGAACTTATTGACTCTTGCGACCCCCGTCTTCTGGGGTATGAGAGTACAACCCATTTACATGTCATGATAAAGATACATACAGGCGCAAACGCAGGACTTTTTCAAGGGGGGGGGTTAAAAAATTTGAAAATCAGCCGCTGAATAAGAGTAAAAATTAGAGAATTTTTTTTTTTTTTTTTTCGGTCCCAAAAATTTTCGCAACGACTCAGCCAACCGCTGAATAAGCGGGAGGGGGGGGGGGGGGTTAGAGGACATTTTTTTTTGTGTCCCAAAATTAGAAAATTTGGCCGATCGGTCTTGGGGGGGGGTAGGGTCGGCTTTTTTGGGTCACCCATTACCACTTTTTTTTTTATATATAAAAAGGAGTTCTTTTTCCTCCAAAACATACACATAAAAAAAAGTTCAAGGGGGGGGGGTAACCCCCAACCCCCCCCCCCCCCCCCACTGCGTACGCGCCTGGATACATAATAAAGAATACAAACATAGCATATTAATACGAAGAATACCAATAAAAAATCAAATCTAATGTATAACGATAAATAGGAATGATCTAAACCTAGGCTATGCTAAACATAAATAGAATATTAAACAATATGGCAAGTACACATGAAAAGTGGAGAATTTAACACAGTGGATCCAGGAATATCTTACCGGGAGGGACCAAGCGGGGATGGGTCTGGGTCTCTGGGAGGGGGTCAGAATCCCCTCCCATACAATAGGAAGCATTTGTAATTTTATAACCACATTAGGCGCATTTTCAGGCACTTCCGAGTAATATGACGTAAAATTGATTTTTCCTACCCCCTCAAAGAGTAGGAATCTTTTTCAATTTGAGAACCACATTTGGCGAATTAATATCCACCGGCACTTCCTGCACAAAAACGAGGCCTTCTGATTGGTTAGAAGTTAGAGAAAAGTGATCTGTCACCTCGCGAGCAGGCACGTAGCCACGGGGGGGGGGGGGGGGGGGGGACACCAAAAAAAAAATCCAAGATCGGTTGAACTTTTTTTAGACCCCTTTTTTTTTTTACCTCTATCGACTACATGTATGGGCCCGCCCCCCCCCCCCAAACATTAAACTCTGGCTACGTGCCTGCTCGCGAGATGTCGTATATTATGCTTCGTTGCTGCACACTGCACAAATACATTGTCTAGTACTTTGCCAGTAGTACTTGCAATCTCGAGTGTATGATTGTGTTGTTATCAGGGGCGTCGCCAGGCGCGGATCCAGGATCTCTTAGGAGTGGGGGCCCAATTTTTTTTCTTTTTGCTCTCTTGGAAATCGCGCCTGCCGAAAATTCTCTCAGTGGGGGGGGGGGGGTGAGCTCATTTTTTTTGGGGGGGGGCCTCGAAAATTTGCACCCCCCCCCCCCTCCTTGAGCGCCAGGGGGTCCCAACTCCCAAAAAAGGTCAAATTAACGTTTTTTTCCCCAGGGGGGCCGGGCCCCAGGCCCCCCCCCCTGGATCCGCCACTGGGCGTCGCTAAACCTTTTTTCAGTGGGAAGAGGGGGGTGTAGAGGCCACCGATTACCGACAAAACTAGTCACTAATTACCGACAAATATATTAATGTCAATGTCCCAATGTTTACAAATTAACACTATATAAACCCGGGGCCAGGAACTAAATTATTTTAAATTTTCTCCCTTCCGCGGAAGCTTTGAAACTTCATTAAATTATTAGAGAAAAAAGACAATTCGTTGTACCGTTCCCGAATCTTAATTCTTGTTTAGCCCCTCCCGGGCGAAGCGCAAAAGCTAAGACGTTTCATTTAAATATTAGAGAAAGAAGACAATTCGTTGTACCGTTTTCGACTCTCAATCCTTGTCTGGATTCAGTTTCAGGGGGGGGCGGGCACAGCGGACCCTACACAGCAACATAATTATCTATGAGTATCTTTCCTGCCCCCTCGACGTGATGTATCCACCCAGCTCCCCTCTCTCTCTCTCTTTCCCCCACCCCTCTTTTTTCAGGCTCTTACCCCCTCTTCCTCTCTTCTCTTTCATCCCCCGTTTCTTTTGTTTCCTTTTTCTCTTTTTTTTTGAAATACTTTTCTTTCTTTTCCTTTCTTTTCTCTCTTCCCCTTTTCTCATTTTTACCGACAATCTCCTGACAGGTGGGGGGGGGGGGGAGTCACCCCTGGCTGTTATCCCATTATTCTTTTTAAAGAAATGCAATTCCTCAATCTCTCGCACCTTTCTTCTATACGGCATTGTTTAATTCTCTTTCATTTTTTCCTTTCTTCTTTGACTTACAAAAAATCTCCACCCCCCCCCCCATTTCCATCTCTTTTTGGGTTCTTCCTGTGCTTTTTTTGGGGGGGGGGGGAGGGAGGGGCTACGTGCCTGGCAAGAGGGACCCCATATAATGCCCACTGTAAAATTGCGTTCACCCCCCCCCCCCTCCCCGCCCCTTTCCCGGTTAAAAATCAACTTCTTATAATATCATCCCCTTTTCTTTCTTTTCCCTTTTCATTATTTTCCTTTTCTCTCCTCCGTCTTTTCCCCTTTCTTCCTTTTCCCCCTCTTCTCTCCTCTCTCCTTTTCTCTTCTCTCTCTTTTATTCCTTTTCTCTCTTCCCTTTTCTTTCTTTTTCCCCTCCTTTTCTTTTCCCCTCCTTTTTCTCCTTTTCTCCCTTTCTCTTTTCACCCCTTCCCCCTTCCCCCCTTTTTTTACCGGGGGTACGTGCCCCCTATGTCCCCCCCCCCCCTTGAATCCGCCACTGCCACATGTCATGAGCAGTATAAATACAACAACAACACAAATTACATAACTGTCCCAATTATCTACACAATTATCAGTTTCATTTTGTACATGTAAGTAAGTGAGATGTGATTGGTATAAAGGATTTTGATCTGAATTTAGGGTATATCTTCTTTTATCTTATTTGTTTACAGACCGTGATCATTGTTGAAGTCCACTGATCGACTGACACAAATAGCCAGATCTTATTTAATTGGATTGTTATGATTTATGCAGACTAACAAAAACAGACATAATTGTCTCTAAAAAGATAAACCTAAATCACTCTTTGCTTTCCAAAGGACAAACAAAAAACATAATGGAATATAATGTACTACAAGTAAGCGGGGAGGAGGGGGGGGGGGAGCACTTTTTTAATACTTTTTTTTCTCTCCAATTTTTACAGAAATATTTAGCGGCGACTCAGCCAGACGGTGAATAAGAGGGGGGGGGGGGGAGTAAGAGCACTAATTTTTTTATATTTGTTAGCCCGATTCGTTATAATTTTGTTTTGTTTTTGCGGCAGGGGGGTGGGCGGGGCCCGCCCCCCCCCCCCCCCCCCCCCCCCCCCCCCCCCCCCTGCGTGAATTCGCTCCTGGCTTAATTAACCTACCCCTTTGAGTTATAACATTCCTTTTTATGGGTGACATAATTTGATTGTATTGTTCAGATTTGTTTAGACCAGCAAAATATGACATTGCTCTAGATTCTAGATTCTATGTTATAATTATACAACACTAACCCAATTTTATTCGACCCCCATATGATGTACAGTGTGCGTGACATACGTGGATACCAACATCTCGGCCTAAGATCTACTCTGCTATACTGAATATGAGTGATAGAGTCAGTCGTCAAAGGCTGGGCTACTCAACTCGACTTTTTGGCGTGATTGGGCTGAAACGCTTCCAGGCCGAAATGTCTGACCTTAGCTATGCAGTGTTATTATGCATGTAGCTACATAGTACATGTACATGTAGTGCTAGTGATATCGGCACCGTGATATCAACTGAACATGTTCGTGAGTGAATAGTATTGGGACAGAATTTTAAGTCAAGAGAAGCGACCTTCCCTTCGATCCCGTTTGAAATTTTTAAGAGATATTAATTCAATATAATATTTATAATATGGCAGAAGCTTCTGTAGACCGCCCTCGCTTTTTCTGCCACAAATGCAGTGCAGAAATTCGTCCTGTTTTACCGGTACGTATGTTTACACAGTTATATTCAATCATCAATTTAGTCTTGTTTGAAATTGAGAGACCTCTCATGTGATGATCTGCGGTAGATTCTAGTCTATGTTGAGATTAAAGTTTTAAACACGTTCATTTCTAAGCTGTTGAAATAAGAGAGAAAGAGTGAGAGTGGGACTGACATGACTGAGAACAATTTCAGTGAGAGGGACGTAGATCATCAGATGACGTAGATGATTGAAGATGATAGGGCCTTTGATTAGCTAGCAGATTAGGGGCGTTAGACCTAATCTTGATTGAAATGGAAAACCACAATTCAATTCTGCACAGCAAGTTATCTTTATTTTGTCAAACAGTAGATTCTATATCTACACATCATTTTCTTTCATAGCTGAGTAGACCCTCTACTATAACTTATAAATTATATAACTAGTTTTACTTCATCAGCTGGGGCGCTGGTCCGAGAATGAGGATCATCTGCGTAAACGTGGACAAATAGCGCCCTCAAAAATAAGGATTGTCCGCATTTTCTCAGAAGTTTTTTTTTCATCAGTGCTCTGCGGGTTTCAGGTTCCCGAACGTAAACCGTGCGCTGGTGATGTGAAAAACGGATTCGCGTAAGAAAATAACCCTGTTCACTGTCTACTTTTATGGGTTGTTCGTCTTCGCAAGGATTTATCGCTCATAAAGTGAAAGTCGATGTAAAATGCATTAAGAAAATCATCGCGGAATCTGTTTTTTGCATCGCCAACGCCCGGATCAGAAATATGAAACGTCTGCGAAAATGCAGACAATGCTTAATTTTTTAGGACGCCTCCGTCCGTGTTTAGGAAGGCGATGCTCGTTTATGTGGACGATCCTCATTCTCAGACTAACGCCCGTACTGCTCATAGAAAAAAGTGTTAAGATAAGAGTAAGACATCCTGTTTTTATTCTCTAAATTCTCAAACATCACTGTACAAAACTCACCAGAATTGACTCATAATCAGCACAGGCATGACAATCAACAACATTGTTTTTACTTTACTGTCTCCTTGTTCTTCTTCTTCTTTGGTGTAGTCTGCTTCCTTCAATCTTGAAGATTCTTACAGAACTTTGGTGTAGTGTGTGTCACAAGGATAGGGTGCATGTGCTGAGGTGCCAATAATTGACAAGGTGCAAGTAAAAGCAGCATTGGATCTAGCTGCTGCAGCCTCTTGTCAATTGGAGACGAAAGGCTTCGACAGATGGGGCTGTCACGACATTGGCTGGGAGGGTGTTCCATGTCCTCACAGTTCTGGGGAAGAAGGAGTTCTAGTGTTGCTGAGTCCTGGATTGAGGTCAAAGATATCCTTGTGTGTGAACATTTCTTGTTGGTCTGATGGATTTGGTGATGTGTGCCTCTGAGTTGAACGGAACTAGCTGGTTGTGAATCTTGTAGAACATCACGAGGCGAAGGTGTTCTCATCGCTGTTGGAGTGATGTCCATCCAAGCTCCTGCAACATTGAAGATACGCTGGATGTGTTGCGGTATCGATTCAATGTGTATTGGGCTGCCCTTTGCTGGATCATTTCTAGCTTGATGGTGTATTTGGCCAGTGATGGATCCCATACGGAAGAGGCATATTCCACCAGGGATCTGACTAGTGCTCTGTATGCTGTTGCTTTAAACTTGGAAGAGCTCACCTGCAGATTTCTTCATAAAAAGGCCAGGGTGTGGTTAGCCTTTTGGCAGACACTGTCGATGAGTTTGTTCCATCTCAAGTCTGATGTTATAGTGACACCAAGCTATATTGTGGCTTCTACATGAGTAAGGATGGAGTTGTTAAGTTCGTACTGTGTACAATCCTGTTTCGCTTCCTGGTGACTGAGATGACCTCACACTTGTTGGTGTTCAGTTCCATCATCCGCTTCTTGGTCCAGTCATTGAGTTTGTTGAGATCTTGTAGTTGGTCAGCATCTGCATCTGACTGTACAGTGAGGTGGATGATGTCATCGTCAGTAAACAGACAAACTCTTGACTTGAGTTGGTCAGGCAATTCATTTATGAAGTACAGGAAGAGGCATGGGCAGAGGACAGAGCCCTGAGGCACCCCGGATTCCACGTTGACTTGAGATTATTTACATCCATCAAGGAGCACCTGCTGTTTTCTGTTCTGCAGAAAGCTGGCGATCCAATGGTTGTTGTGTCCTCTCACTCCATAGTAGTCTAGTTTCTTGATGAGACGCTGGTGGCCAACCTTATCAAATGCCTTGCTAAAGTCCAGCACTAGGATGTCCGTCTGTTTGCCATCTTGCAGGTTATTCATCAGGTCGCTCACCAGCCCTAACAGCTGTAGCTCACATGACCTGTGTTGCCTGAAACCATGCCGCAGTAGGTACAGGATATCTTGGAGGTTTCCATGTGTCATGATATTGCTCGCTAAGATATGCTCCATCAGTTTACATGATAAACAAGTTAGTGAGATGGGTCTGTACTTGTATTACTTGGTTCTGCTTTGTCTCCCTTCTTATAGTCTGGAACTATGTTCACATTTCTCCAATCTTCTGGTACATGTATCTCTCCAGTGCTGTAAGACTCCCTGTTGTGCTCTTCATTGTTGATAATTCCTGTGGTCTTCAAGGTTTTTTTTACATCTCTTAATAACCCTGCTTCTTTTCTTGATGAGCTTCGTGATTCTTGCCCATGGTAAGTTGGTTTTGGGCTTTAATAATGTCTGGGGAATGTGTGGCTCAATACCATACTTGAATCCGGTCTGAAATATGTCCCACAGTTCACTAGTGGAGGCCTCATCATACTTTGATGCTATCTCATCCGCAACTCTTGACATGCTGACCTGGAATGCGTCCCAGTCTGCTTTGCTGTAGACAGGAACTTTTCTTGGTATCTGTCGTCTACTAGATGGTTTCATGTCCAGGATTAGAAGAGGACAGTCATGATCTGAAATGCCAGGAACCATGGACACACTGTATGCGAGAGTAGGATTGTTGGTGAGGTACAAGTCAAGAACATTCTGTTGTCTTGTAGGTTCCTCTACTAGTTGGACTAGACCATTGTCATCCAACGACTCTCCAAACTTGTGATGCAAGGCAGGGTGGCCACATTCTTTCACCCCTTGGTTAATCCAGTCCCATCCTGGGAGGTTGAAGTCTCCCCTAATGACAATGAGGTGTTTTATGTTCAATCTTGAAAGTGATTTTTGGAGCTCAAGTAAGCTGGATTCGTCTCCTTCATGTGGCTTGTAGGAAGATGCGACCAGCCTGGATGCGACATACAGTGTTTTGGTTTCTGTCATCTCAATCTTGCACCACATGATCTCGCAATTTGTCTCTAACTCTTCTACCCTGCTAGCAATCAAGTCTTTCTTTATACAGTAGGCTTGCGGTTTTCTTGAGAAAGACTACCGAGAGTCCTTTTCAGGACTCCCTCATCATCCCCTCTCTCTCACATGGTTCAACTGCAAGCCTACTGTATATCTACATCACCATGCTAGCTGATACTTATAAGCAGCATCTAAGTTTTTCTTAGTTGCAATAAACACCCCTCGTTGGGCATCACTCAGCCTATCTCTGCGATGGATGTCATTGTCATACAAATCCGTAGGAAAGATTTCATTGTTTAGTATGTCCTTTGATAGCCAGGATTCTGTACCTACGATGATGATTATGACTAAGACTTGGAATGACAGTTTCTTAGCCCTCAGACAGTTGACATTCAATTAACCCTGTTAGTTTGGGCTCTGATCGGATTGGAAGATCGGAGCAACACCCTTGCACCTTTGATCGGTATCGGATCGGAAGATCGACCAAAAAAAAATCAGCTGATTTTTTTTTTTTTTTTTTTTTTTTTTTTTTTTAATGACGAAAATTTTCAAGTTTTTGGCTATCAAATGCTCAAAAAAAAATTCATGGCTGGGATTATTTTGTCATTTGGAGTTGTTGTAGACCATGTTTGTTGATATTTAGTGCCTTTTCATGACTTTGAAATTAATATAATATTGGTCTAAGAGAAGAGGCAAAACATGCGGCCCGCCATCTTGGATTATAATGTAGGCATGCATTTTAGTTATGATGGATGATTTTAGGATTCGTTTACATTTACCTGTACTTCAAAATCAACATTGATGTTCCTCTTTCTTAAAATTCATAACATGAATATCAAAAGTCGCCTATAACCAAACATGGTATATTATATGTAATGTATATACATGTAAGCTGCAATTGCAAATGCTGTAAGTGTAAAATGTAAAATGAAATGAGGGATGAACAAAGTATCCACTATGAAGGTGTAAAAACATTCTCATAGTAAATCCAGCACAATATTTTACAAAGGTACATGTAGTTAATTTTCTAAAAATGAAATGACTTTACATGTACATATGCTTTCATTGCTAGTTTGCTACACATACATGTACCTGTATTTCCCCCTCTATAAATAGATTTCAAAGGAAATTGGTCACGTGATAGTTTGCTCAACTTTTGGGGGGAATTCCCTTTGACGTTATGTTCAATGCAGTTTTCTGTTGATTGAAAAGAGGGTGTGTGTAGTGCAAGTTTTTCATTGCATTTCCTCATTGACAAGAACGGTTTAATAGTGCTTTATGAACTTTTCCAGCTTCTGCTCAATACTTTGTGCAATCTTGTGAATGTAAGTACATTGTGAGTAGGCTACATGTACATGTATGTAGTACATATATACACTATGTATAAAATGTAAATAACTAAAACGTTTGCATACATGTACGTACATGTAAATTGTTTGCAACTTTGGAAAGGCATTGTGCTTGGGATACTGGGAAATACCCAAGTATGTGTACATTACGGTCTACTTGTGTATAAAGTTGTGTGGAAGTGGAACGATGTATGTATTATTCAGGTACCGGTATGCAATATTGAAACTATTTTTTTAATTCACCTTGCAAATCTTGCAACTGTGTACTATTTTGTATTTTGTTGCTTCATGTACATGTAGGTTATAATGATGTGGACATACAATGTTTAGGCCTAGCCCTGAAAATATAAACAATGTACACTGTACACGTACATGTACTATGAGCAGGTACATTGCCGTTCTATGAATTTCCTGGTTACGGTCTACTGGTGTTAGTTGTGTGGCAGTGGAACGCTGCATATGTGTGAAACGGTGCATGTATTTTTTGTGTAAACTATATTGAAACTACATTTTGAACTCACCTTGCAAATCTTACAAAGTATAATATTTTGTATTTTGTTGCTACATGTACATGTGCTGTAGGTTAATATGATGAGGTGTACATATTACATGTACATGTATATACTGCACATGTTTAATAGGCCCTAGCCCTAACAATATAAACAAGGTATATGAGCAGGAACATGTACATAGTCTAGCTATGAATTTCCTGGTTACAGACTTACAATCAAAAATCCTGATGAAAGTTTATGTTTATAACTGGGCTGAAGCAGTACATGTAAGTGTATACATGTCATGTCCCGTACTACATGAAATGTTGTACGGGACAAAGTTTATTCATGTCATTAATAAAAGAAATGAAGTAAATCTCACAACCTTCATATCGTTTTACTATACCGGTAAACATGTACATGTATACATGTGTACATGTGTATGGGAAAATAAGAGAATCCTGGGCTTCAGAATTTGAGACCCCTAAACGGAAGCCTGGGAAAAGCTTTATGGCTGAAATGGCTTGGCTAATATCTGTCCTGAAGTTTTTTTCAAACTGGGTAGCGCCCTAGATAGTGACCCAGACCATTGATTCATAGTATCTGGAAATTTGGATGACATCAAATTTGAACTAATTGTAAACAAAGAGCCTTTGAAGTCACCATAGATGATAGTACATAAAATCACTTGATTTTGTTGGTTTAGGCATTAATCTAAAATATCATTTAATTGGTTGCCAAAAAAAAGCAAATCTAAATTTTGTGAATTTTTAAAGTTCAAACACGGAATCGCCCTCTATATATCTTGTTTGTATCATAGAATGGAGGTCCGTTATTGATTCAATTTCTTTTTGCTTTAATGCAGGATTTTGTATGCCCTCAGTGCGATGGAGGATTTATAGAAGAGTTAGAGAACGACAGCAGCACTGACCATTCTGACGGATCAAGGTTCGTAAATTGTATTACTCCACTGAAGTTATCTAATAATGTGCTGCATGTTAAATGTTTCAATATCACTTTATTAACAATCATGATTATTAACAAAGGAAGTATTAAAAGTATTGTATAGATATGAAAGATAGAAAAGTAGAAAAAATTAAAAGCTCAGGTCATATTTTATTATTGATTGACAGAGCAGGGCTAATACATCACATTATTTATGAATATGATGGAATATGTGATACACAGTACCGTTACCGTATACACTTTTGACAGACAAGTTAAACATGTCGTCTGGTTGGGGTCACAAGGTCGTTAAATCCATGTTAAAGTAATATGGATCAATGCTATTGGGGCTCTAAACAGACGATGTTACCTAAATACGAGAAGTAACAAGATGCATATATAGAATTTAGAAACAGTACATGTGACTGATGTTGAAGAATCATCATATGAAACAAACATGTTTTACCTAGTCTCTTCATTCCTATGAGAGCTGTTGTAAAAATAGCAATAATGAAGTAAGCATATAATACAGATATACACATATTTAGTCAAGTTTTGAAGACTGCCCACGAAATGTAGTTTTGACCATATATTAACATGTACATGTATGTCCCTTTGTTGTAGCTTTGGCAGTCATTACCACAGTATGGTACATGAAAGTTCGGTTATTTGTAACTTGATCAAGATATCTGTATTTAGCATGGGACCTAAGTGAGTGAGAAATAAATGATATGTTAACCATCTCGCTGCACTTGTACGATTGTTGCCACTTTACATGCAACAGTACACAGGACAATCATACTTGAACAACTACCTCCTTCTGCATGGAAAAATAAACTGAATTCACCATTTACAACGCCCCATTTACGTATTATTGAATTGGTTTAGTAAAAAAAAAACATGACGTGCAGCGCAAGTCTCATATTGTTTGTTTTACAAAGTAAGGCCAGATATTTACATTATAATACAAACACATCAAAATACTAAAGCAATATAACAAAATAACAATGATGACATCACACAGCAATATTATTAAAGATTTTTAAAAATGTATCAAAGATGTGGATAAATAGTTAGCAAATTAATGCTATTAAATGTCCAACGATAAATTTAATTGAACATGTGCAGGAATATAAGGCTGATTAATAATATTACTGGTAGGCATGTTTTATGTACTCCATGACTTTTTCTGTGCTTTCCTCATTTAGCCATCCCGCTGATGACAGAGGGGTCTCCTTTGAAGCAGAAAACGATCCTTTCCAAACTTTTGTCTTCTCAACGGTAAGACTTACATGTAAATTAACCCCTCGCATGCCATCGGCGATGATTGGCAATCCCGCCCATGAATATGGTTATTGAACAATGAGTTTGGACTGAAAAATGACTTCTCTTGTTCTTCCTGATAATAATAATAATAATAATAGCCTAATAGTCCACTCCAAATTTTATGAAACCGAAACGGAAATTCTTTTTGCCCAATTGATTGTGAGCCCGGCAGCCACTGAGCAGCGCCAGATCGACGTTGCTCTATCCCTTAATGTTGAACGCCAAACAAGGTAGCAACAACTCCCATCTTTTAACGTCTTTTGGTATGACGCGGCCGGGGTTCGAACCCACGACCTCCCGGTTGTGAGGCGGACGCTCTACTGACTGAGCCAACACTCCGGTAATTAGATTCCTTCATTTTGGAAATCTATTCCTTATGAATATATTTTTTATTCTCAAATTAATAAGAAAGCAAGCACTGTTATTATAAAAGTCAACAGTAAATTAAAAGTCAACGGTAAATTCTTGAAAGATACTAAAATGAAGATAATCATTTAGTGATGAGCTAAAGTCTAGAGCAAATCTGATGTTGACTGTTCTCGGTAGAATGTTAAGCAAACCATTTGGCAAACGGTTTTCAAAATTTGTAATTCCAATCATAAATATCTTGATAATCAGACAGGCGATGGGCTTCTAAAAGTCCTGGGGTTCCTGACTGACCTAAAGGTTTATAATTATCATTGCAGCATGAGATAAATCCAGAATTTTGTTTCAGAATCTGAGACAAAGTTACCGGATCCCTTGAAGGCCCAAGTGCTCAGTGACACATAAACCACTTTTTCTCAAAATGACCAAAATGGAGTTACGTCTTTGTGTCACTGACCCTCGACATGTATTTTCTATATTGACAGCTTTTTAGTGACATGATGAATGAAGCACCAGGGAACAACGCATCGAGAAGACCCAACGTCGTTGGCAGTCCCTCGTCATCATCGCCGCCAACCTCCTCCTCGTCGTCATTGGGAGGAGGAGCTCAGTCTTCATCCACCCAGTCGAACAGGAATCCTGGGGCAACGGACAGCAACAGAACATTCGCTATGCATGCTCCTGGAACCAGGACAACGTTGAGGATTCACGGTGGACCGCGGGGAGCTACTCCGCCCGATATGATAGCGTTAGTGTCTTTATCGAGCTCCATATCATTATCAATGTTGTTGTTGTTATTGGTAATAGTTTTATGGCGTTCATTCAGTATTGAATATATAGGCCATATTTTCAGTTTTATAAGAAAAATCAGTTATCCGTAAAGAAAACTGAAAATAAAAAATTGTAATAATATAATTATTGTTATTAATAGGTCTAACTGACCCTAATATACTTCATCTTGGTGCTCAGAATAAGTGGAAATTGTAGATAGCTCTCAGATATGTCAAGGTAATTTGTGTGACATTTATGTATGTTATAACACAGAGCTCAGTTAATATGCACTATCATGCCAAGTTATTGATAAGTACAAGATGTTTAGTAGATCGTGTGATCTAATATTTTTTCCCTTTTTATTTTCCTATGTAGTTTCCTGCAGCAGTTTTTAGGACTGGCACCCCCTCCCCCAGGACCGGGGGGTGTACACTTCCCAGTGTGAGTACCCATCTGTTTATTCCCAACTCTGATACTATCTGTGCATGGGCAGATAAAGGCCATTTGTACAAAATTGTAAAGCTGATCAAGACGAATGCTGTATGCATGTTCATGAAAGTCTTGTACTTGTTATTCATTTATGCACCGATGGTACATTCTATAATGCACAGATGGAAGTATTCTTTTCAAGAGGGCAAATAAAAGGCATTCATGAAGCACCTCCATCAATTTGGCTTGCCTGATCGAGATGATATTTAAAAAATCTTCTTTAACCATCCAAAAGTCCAGTTAAAGTAACTCCGTAACATTGTTGAAGGTTCATGAAAAAACTGCATAATTTTTGTTTGAAATGTAACTTATTACATCCTTCTACCATACTAACTCTCTAACATGCTTAAAATCCTGAAAAAATTCTCAAACCACAAAGATATTTATAGTTTTCTTTTTAATTGCACAATTAATTCACGATTTTAAAGTCCAACTACACCAGTTGTACCTTTGAAAGTGTAATATGTTTTGCCCTTTTGTAATCAAGAGATAAAAAGAATATCAAATTTTTGATAGAAGCATTTCACCACCAAACTATGTACACAGATACATGTATATCAACCAGGTGTGTATCGTGAGAGGCTCCAAAATGACCTTAGCAAGAGAATGGTCAAATTGGGACATTTTCTTTTCATATGAGCTGTGATCAAGTCTCTACGGTCCTACCAACATTGGTCAATACTCGTAGAAGTGATATAACATTACTACAATGCTTAAATTAGGACATTTTCTTTGCATACAAGCTGTGATCAAGTCATTGGACAAAAGTGATATTAGTTATGTATTCAAAGTGGTATAAAAGTATATTTTGCAATGTTTCTTTGACATTTTTTGTTTACAGTCAGATGTTCAACATGCATGGCAGTCCAAGAGATTATGCATGGGGGGAAGGAGGTCTAGATCAAATTATTACACAGGTAATGTCCTCTTCTCACCTTTGCAGTCATAGTATCAGGATTTACCCATTCCAATACTACCTGGTCCTCAAATACTTGTGAATAGCAAAGAAATTTTGAGAGTCAAATTCTGTGTTTAGATCAATTTATTATGCATCCAGACTTTGTAATTAGTAGTCTTAATATTAAGTGACTTGTGCCTCTGAGAGGAAAAGCAAACTGAATCACTGTGACAGACCTGCCAACCAGTACGATGTAATCATATTTTGTACGAGTTTTAGAAGTAAATATGACAGTACGATTTTCCTATTAAATGTGCTTTAAAAAAAAAAATTGAACACACCAGTCATGACGAAATCATGCATATTCAACCAATGATCAATAAAAAAAAAACTGTAAGAGGCATTGATCTGTGCTTTAACAAAAAAAATACAACTTTTGTCAGTAAAAATACAACTTTTGGGACTATTAAAATACAGTTTTTGAACTCCAGAGGTTGGCAGGTCTGCTGTAACCTCGGGTCTCTCTCCTCCCGGTATCAATAAAGAAGATGTGTAGGTGGGCCACTACACTAGATGTTCCATGTACTCTTTTACAAAGAGATTGGTGGGTCCTTAACATGCGAAAGTGATGAACTTTTTCCCTTACCATGTACAGAGCAATACTAAATTTTGACATCTTGCATGATTGCATCTACTCAATATTTTGCATACAAGAGCAGGATCATACATAAAAATTCTCTTTAACTTTGCAAAATAGATGTTGATATTTTGTTGATATATTTAAAATCTCATTGAACTGGAGTTAAAAGTCACCCTAAAGTATGCTTTTTTTTTAAACTGAGACGTTAATACATTTCCTATAAAGAATATTTTTTTAATTCTTAGAAATGTTTTCTTACATTCTGACACATATAATATCAGTAACTGTGTTATAAATGCCTCCCTGAATGTATCAAAGTGTAGTGACATATACTGTGGAGGACATTCATTTCCATTGACTATATACTTTAGAAAAATCGAGTTATGAATACTGTTCATTAATATTCAAATTTTTGCTGTTTTTCTTCTCAGTTATTGAATAACGCTGACGGTCACGGTCCACCCCCTGCTACTGAAGTTGACATCAGGCGGTTAGAAATGATAACAATAAACAACATTCATATCGGTAACAAAACAATGCTTGAATTAAATTAAATTGTTGTTTGATTAGAATAGTGTCATAAGAATCGTTGTCTTCGCATCATGCAGTTAGAAACATTAAAGGGCCACTCTAACCGAAACGGGCTTTAAAAAATAAAAAAAAGACATTTAGAATAATTTTTGACGAAGATTCCGAACATGTCAATGATTTTTCTTAAAAATCATCAATAAATCTGGAATCAAGCTTTAAAAATAATGACTCAGAACGCTCAGAAAAAAAGCCCAGTTTCGGTGATGACGCATTTGACGTCACTGCAGGAGCCTCTCCGATGAAAAGGAGGGTGATTTAGGCATTAAAATGTCTTTAAAAAGGCAAACTATGATATTAATTGAAAAAAAGACATTTATCAAAAAAATAATATGCACTTGAAAATCCCAGTATGTTTCTGGCAATTTTGTCACTCCTAATTATGAAATTATCAAATTATCAAATTTGACATGCCCGCAATGACGTCAAATGCGTCATCAAGCCATGTGACCGTATTACCCTTTTTTTGAGGGGCGTAGCCCAGCAAGCGTGAGAACTGTGAAAAATGGATGGTTATTATCCTTTTTTGGTCAATTTAGAGATTTTTCTGAAAAATCAGAGTCTGGAATATTAATAAGTACAGGTGTATTCATGTTTTGAAAGGCTATGTTATTTGGGTTAGAGTGGCCCTTTAAAGATAAATAACACTCATTTATAAATAATACCTATGATGTATCTTTAAGATGTTGTTTGATTACAGCTATGTCATTAGATTTTAATTATCTGCTGTTTTTTCAAAGATGTATAGTGTCACTTTGGTGTAAGACCTCACAGATGTACTAAGAGCAAACAAATAAGTTTTACCAGCATTTCTGTCTCCCTATACTGAAATGTTTTTTCTTTTCTAGCCAAAGTGCTTTATAAGTCTTTTTATATAATGGCCATTGCTATTATCATTGTTATTCTAATTATCATTATTGCTCTGATAAAATATAGACTCAAAATTCTGTCTTTTTATTAACCTTTGTTATTAACCTATCATTTCATAACGTATGCACACTTTATTATAAAGCAAGTCACCTCGGAAACATATATGTAGGTCTCAAGAGAGTTGGGCCTAAAAAAAAAGATGTTGTATCGCGGTTTAGGTGCCAAAACATGGGTCGGTCGGTTGGAAATCCTTTCTTTCTTCTTTTTACTCCCTCTTTGGGCTGATATTTCTCAGTTTGAAATCCTTTAATACATTTTTTTCCTAAAAAACGGTAATAAAAAAAGATTTCAAGATTTTTGGGTAGGTCGCAAAGGGCAATACAACATTTTTTTTTTTAGGCCTCCTAGTTATATGAGCTGTTATTTAAGTAAAAAATATAAGGGGAAAAGAAAATAGTCTCAGTAATGTAACTATACATAACATCTTTTATTCCTTCCTGAGATTAATGATTGTAATGATTTATTTCAACAGAACAATCAGCAGATTGTCCGGTGTGTATGGAAGCGTTTAAAGGTGACGAAGCGGCCAAGCGTTTACCGTGCACTCACTTCTTTCACCCAAAATGCGTAGAAACATGGTTGGAAATGGTACGTATGTTGTTTTAGCATCTGAAACAATTTCTGTTTGTTATCTTTTTTAGGAAGAAAGAAAGAAAGAAATGTGAACGAGCGAGTAATGTTGCGACTTTGTTTTGAATATGACCCTACTTCGGGTTCGTTATTCAAAACTCTTTCTATACACTCAGGATTTTTTATTGATCACTGTATCAAAAGCTTTCTTTAATTCTATGAAAACATCACCAGTTTTATAGACCCTCCTCAATGGCATCATACCCATCCGCTTCGTCTAGACGATCAATGATAGCATTAATTTTATCTTTTACTGCCTCACGAACAGCCTTGTGTGCAGTATGCAAAAACTCTTGTCCTTTAAAGCCAAAAAAATATTTATATATATATATACAATGTATATATATATATATATATATATATATGTATGTTTCCGGTATAACACAGAAGGCAAACACAGAATGTGCTGACGAAAAAATGTTAGTAGTTTTTTTGTAAGCGGTGAGAGGCAGTGTCATTAACACAGTACTCGGTTATAATACTCACAGGAATTTGTGCAGAGCAATATAGACATGTATCTTTCGATGCATTCCGAAATAGTCGAAATCAAGCTGCTACATTATTTTTACCTCTCTAGGAGCTCAATGTTGATGAAATCCAATTAATATAATGTCCAGAGGCAAATTCAGGCAAAATAAAGGCATTTTCTGAAAAGTATCACCAAAAACCAGGAGCTCGATGAAAACACGGCTCGATGTCTCGGCTTCACATAACCGTATGGCAGTCCAGTTTTAAGAAGAATCTGGTTTTACTACGTGCTGTCATTTTCTTATTTCTTTCGTATTTCAGCACAACACATGTCCTGTATGCAGAAAATCCATCAACGAAGAGTCGGCACCGGGTGATTCCGCGTCGAATTCTAACGCAAGATAAGAAAAGGAGAACTGCATGTATCGTTTTATTTTGAAATTTTAATAGGATATTTCTCATTGAAAATATATATATAGTACTTGACCGGTGAGTGATTGACATGTGACGATTGTATACCTACTGGAGGATTTCATAGAATAACTATGCGGATATTGACTGGAGGAAGGTGCAATAGAAGCGGACCGATGGATTCTCTATGGAGTCTATTTTCGTGAAGATTCGAGGCATAGCCGAGACTTTTAATTCTCATGAGGGAGATATTTCAGCGGGAGCCAGTCATTATCTGATATATATTATACAGACTTTGTATTAAAGACTTGGAATAATTTGTAGCAAATATTTTAATAAATGAGGAGATTGCCAGCAGTACTGCGAAAGTGGTAATTTTTTTCCTGCAACTATTGTCTCTTCAACTCTTTGCTGCTCGAGCTGCATGCATTTGAAACTGTAGATATTTATGTGTTTCTTTTATTTCAAGCATGCTGACTGAATTGCATAATTTATGGAAATTAATTGCAGTGAAAATTTCCTGCTTTTACAGTATATGTTACAAGAGTGACAACGGGGCGTCGTGGCGTGCGCCTGTAATCCAGCCATCAATGGAAGTTACCAACTGATTCAGCCGAGGATGCAGGTTCGAAACTGAGTCATGTCGCTCAGATGGTGACGTTATAGGTCGCTCCCCAGATGTAAATAATCATATCTGATTGATACACGTCTGTAAAAACCAAATTAAACACACGCTTTTTAGTCCATATCTGATCCCCGTGTGAATGATATGACACACACATAATAACACATTGGACTGAATAGATCCTTTCGCCACACAACACTTATTAAAGACCTCAGCACAGGCAGGAAAAAATTAATATTTGCATACAGTGCGCTTCATTTTTTTTGTATCCCACTGCACACCAAGAAGTAAGTTTTCTTAGAGGCCAGTGTTTGCACAAATCGTTTTATTTTACCTTCTGTCATTCATTTACATGTAAAAGCCTTTATTTAGCCACTGCAATTTTTTTATGGAGAGGGTTGACCATGTTATATGTGAACAAGGGTAAGTAGTGGTGATATTGGGCCCACACTAGAGTGATTGGTCTGTTGCCTATATAGAATTTTTATTGTACTGTAGCCCAATATGATCTTCTGCAAGTTTTAGGAGCAGTCTCTATTTTAATATCTCTAAAGAAGAAACTGTTTGGAGCCAAAAGGGTATTTAGTTGTATCATTTTACAAGGATTGAACGCCCCTTTGGCCCCAAACAAATGCTATACTGATCCTTCAGGGTTTTATTTATCCAATTGTTCCTTTGTATTCGCATTTGTCAATATTTCGTTCATTTAAGTGATACACATTGTTTTTAACGTCCTTCTAGTTATGCAATTGTGATAGGACCATATTTATCAATATATATTGCTTTGTTTGGCAAAGAAAACCTGACCTTTTTGATAGTTTCAAGGCCTCCGGAACGGTCTCTTGCATTTTGATGGTGTTCTGTATTGAAATGAAAAACACCAGCAGTACACCAAACCAATGACAATGAAATACAATGGACTACCTTTACTAATTGAATGATTTACCTCATTAGGTAGCTTTATAGCAAAACGTAGTGGCATGAAAAGACGTGTCCGGAACGCAAAATGCATAATCGTTGAAAATCATAATTCTATCACAATATTAAGTAGAACTATGTGTACTGTCTCGGATATGCTTAATGTTACCCAAACTTTCATCAGGATGTGTCAATAGAGAACTTTTAATTAACAAACATCACTGACTATCATGCCTTTTGCGTTCCGGACGCCTCTTTTTCATACCACTTCATTTCGCTGAGGATATACGATGTGCTATATTACCAAAATTTCTGAAAATAATGTAGATTATTCGAAAGGGAACTACCATGACTTTTATACAAAATATAAAAAGGCTGGACTATAAGAGGTCAGGAGATTTATGGTATGTATGACACCAAAGATAGATATCTTACTCTATTTATCAGACTTCTTTTGATCAAGTCATGTAGGCCATGCTAAATATAGGTGGAACATGACGCATTTGTGAAATCTTTTTCTATACAAATGCAGATGCAACGAAATAGATAAACATGTGTGTCATTGTCAGATGGGTGAAATTAACTAACTTTGGCAAAGGGTGTGTATAAAATTATATGAAGATCTACCATTACTTTATATAGAGAAAAATGTGTGAAACCTCTTTGTAGTCTTTTTATTTATAGCTTGCCTTTATTTTTATTTTATCACAATCCTCATTGTACCTTTTCCTTTTTATATTTGTAAGAAGGGTGAATTGAAACAGTTAGGATTAATCTTCCTGGGAATGAAATTGACTAATTGTTTTTTATTAGAAACTGCAGTAATGTGAAATGTAAAAAAACATATATAGTTGATTACTCGGGTTTCTAAATACAAAATACACCAGAAACAAAATGGCAAGAAACAGTGTTGCGATTCCGTAGCAGGAATGTCTGCGGATGCCAGTGTCTCATTCTGATTCGGGCACTTTCAGGACTGGGTCTCTGTTTGGGGGTAATAAAGTTGAACTAATCAGTATACTTAAAGGCTGGTAATTTTGTACGATACCATGTTTCCTATAAGCTGCCCATATTGAAATTTTGTCCTTTGTCCATGTATAGCGCAGTAGAACATGTATATAAGAACTGCTTCAGAGAAAATTAAATGGGGTCTTCACAGACAGGTGTATTTTTTTCCTTCCAATAAGAGTTAACGCCATTGTGACTATTAACAGATGACATTTTACTTTATTGCGTGTCCATAGGCTACTCCATGTCTAAGTTTGATTTGTATAGCAATAACTTAAAAAGTATCCTGCAATGTGTGATTGCTACGGACACGTGTCTACAAAAAAAAAAATTGCATTTGTAAGCCGAAGACTCATAAAATATTTAAGGTACATGTAGCATGGCGAAACTGGTTGCACGAAAAGGTGCGTCTGGAACGCTAAATGCATAATTGTTGAAATTCATAATTTTATCACACAGAGGTAGATAGCCATATGGTTAGGAAATGGAGCTGGTAAATGCATGTATTATCTTGATTAGGATTCATGCTGCCTAAGTTTCAGTCTGATATGTCAAAAAGGAACTTTAAATCAACAGACATCTCTGACTATCATCCCTTTTTGCGTTTCGGACGCATCTTTTCGTGCCACTAAAGCTTCCTAATGGTGAATGTGGAAGCCATTTCATGTTTGCTTTAATTGAAAGCTCACGAGCCGTTATATCATACAAGCAGAACGCCTCAACATATTATGATGACTAATGTGATCTTGGCAGACAACCATGATTCCTTCACTCTTCCTCTTATTATCCTGTGATATAATTACATAATACAATAGTAAAATGCAGTTATTTTATTCTTATCAAGTTTAGAATGTGTGAACATCTGCTGAATATATTAATTATTATATGGGTTCTGACATTGAACAGTTTGTCTCAGTTTTTTAATTTTTTGAGAATCTGTAAATCTTTTAACAGAGCTGAAAACAGCTTATTCTGAGAACTATAAAAGCATCATCTCATGATGGTATACATATTTTTAGAAGTATGAGGATGTTTTTTGTTTTTTTTTTGATGGAAGGGGTGTGTGGTTTAGCTTCCATTGCTTTCAACCTTTCTTGTATTCACACTTCTGGTTAATCATAAAACGACAAACCGCTAGCTCCATTTTTGAAGTGGTAAGACGTTTTTACAAATGAACACTTATCTGTTTTCATTGAAAGGAGTTGATTTGTGTTTGCCCCTTACATGTAAATAGTGTCCATGTGATGTGTTGTATTTCTCCAGAGGTATTTTTACCAACAGATTCTGCTTTATTTCTATAAAGCAACTACAGTGTACATCCTACATACAGTGGATAAAAAGGGTTGTTGTGTGGCAAACGGTCCATTTTCAAAAGTATTCAAAAGAATGCACATTTACCTAGCAACAAGCTTACATTCACCTGTGATTCATTATTGTATCTCAATCAGACATGGTTTGTCCTTTTGAACGAGGCTCTCCGCAAGGATATATGCATTAAAATTTGATTTACATTACGAATATGGTCTGTAATGCAGAGCTATAGAAATTCTCAGTGCAGTCCAGTGTCTATTTTTGTGCTGATCGGCACTCGTGGCAAGCCCGAGATCATGCCAGTTGCAATTCATGGCTCTCCACAAGGATATATGCATTAAAATTTGATTTACATTACGAATATGGTCTATAATGCAGAGCTATAGAAATTCTCAGTGCAGTCCGGTGTCTATTTTTTTTGTGCTGATCGGCACTCGTGGCAAGCCTGCGATCATGCCAGTTGCAATTCATGGCAAACAAAAGGTTAAATAAATGCAGTTAACTCTGCGTAAGTTGAATCTGTTTGGACCGCAAGAAAAATAGTTTGATGTATGCAAAATTTGACTTCGAAATGTAAATAACACATGTCTTGCATAGTTTGGTCCCCCAAAATTGATTCGAAGATATGACTTGTGTGACTTTGAGTTATGCATAGTTAACTGTAAAATGTATCTACAATAATATATCATTTTATCCTTGAAAAATTAAATTGATGCTCCTTCAGCTCATAACAGAAGATAATGATGGAACTCTGATTACATATATGGATTTCCAATACTTACATGATGAAGGATCGTTTCTTTCCCTTGATTTTCTCTAGAAATGACCAAGGGTTTGGTTGTATGTTTTCTTCAGCTCTTTAAATAGCATCGTCACAAGGCAAGTAAGGCTTCTTTATGGTTTCAACTTAATTGGTCAGAATAGTACATCGAGAGGTTTGCATTCTTCAAGTCACATTGAGTGAAACCCCTCAATAAAGAAATATGTATATTAGTTGCTGTTTTGATTTTTTTTTTCATGATTGAAGAAATTGAATCTATGATGATATGCACCAAACATATTGTACTATGGAAATAGGGGAAGATAGATCACAAAGACCTTCAATAATTCCATCTAAGGCAACATCAATAGCCTTGTCCATGGCTCATTGAAATATGCAAGCAGTATACAATGATGAATTATGTCATCCAAACACGATTTCTATAGGATTAAAAACAAAATAGGATATTGACATTTTCCATGAGTTGGTATTTTGAAAGTCTTTGCGGTCGCGTTGATTCCATGCATCTATCATAATAGCCTGTCACTCTTCATGAATTAATTATTGCTATAATAACATTGATTGTGTTGAATAAAGTGTATTCTCTAATATTTGATATGAATAGTTTATTTTAAAGATGAAGTTGAGTTCTGGTCATGCGATTGCATTGTGAAAGAAACGGTGTGGAACTGACCAGAAAAGGTTGATCATCTAGCATATAAGAATTTGTGTGTATTGCAAGGTTCTGGAATCATCAAAATGATAAGAAATTTGGCCAAGTCTTGGTAAAGTTACAAACACTTGCACAGAAAGATGTATATGGGACTACACGAACACGTGGCGTAAAAAGCCGGCCCCCGATTTTTACGATGTTACATGCATATTTAGAACATGAAGGCATTTGAAGAGCCATGCTTTTCAGGGAACATGTCTTTATCTGATGTTCTTCCACTCTTGCATAATAAGAATGAGTAATGCTCACAAATTATTTTTCACCTCTTCCCAGAACTCAACCTTCTCTTTAAGGAAGAGTGGTTTTTCTTCATGACAGAGCAAAAAGAGCAAGGTAGAATACAACAGGAGGAGAGAGAGAGAGAGAGAGAGAGAGAGTGATAGGAAAGGATATAGAGGGTGCGACGGCTAGAGAGAGAGATGAAAGATACAGTAAAGGATATGGCGAGTGTGGACGCTAGAGAGAGAGAGAGAGCAAGAAAAGAATGTGAGAGAGAGATAGGAAAGATATAGAGGATGTGAGAGCAAGATAGGGGACGAGGTGAAAGGAATAAAAAGACAACGAAGATAGAATGGTAGAAGAAGGAAGAGACACGGAGCAAAGAAGAGAGAGAGACAGAGACAAACGCCATCTATAGATCAACATGGGTCAGAGTTACATGACTTCTTATGCTTATTGTATGAATAAGCTTATCTCTTGTAAGTCCCCTTCCCTTAAAAAAAAATGTGAGATTTCTTTGGTTCTAGTTAAAAATAGCAATTAGTTGTACTCGCATTTTACTCCAGGTTGCACTCTTGTTTGCTCTTACCTTTAAAATTGTAATATTTCATCATTAGTTTTAATTGATTAGAGAAAGTCGTGTTCTCGACTTAAAATACTGGTTGCTAAGTTTGTTTGTGCCGTTGAAAACGGTAGGCTAATGAGCAATTACCATATCTGTAACACCTGGTTGCGTTATAAAAGTCGGCTTTATACATATATATATATATTATAAGTATGTTTAGAAACTATGATAAGGGTCACATTCATCGGCTTCTTTAAATATGGAAAATAAGAATTGGTTAAATGAATTTCTTCAATCATTATAAGCTACGTCAATTAGACATTAATAATAATAATAATAATAATGACAATCATAATGATAGTAATCATGAACATAATAATTGTCTCTCTCTCTCTCTCTCTCTCTCTCTCTCTCTCTCTCTCTCTCTCTCTCTCTCTCTCTCTCCCTCTGTAGTGCCTTGCAATAATTATCCCAGCTTTAGTCGAGCTACTTTGATTAGGTGCTCAAACGTTCAAGGAATATCTAATACTAAAACAGGGATACGAACCACGTATCTTGAACCGCATTATCCGGTAAGTTATCCACTTCTGTATGTTAAATTTTCCACAATGATTGAGAAACTAAAAGATAATGTCATTGTTATCATCATTACTTAATAATGTCACATATGCATGCCCTCTGCAGAAAATGAACAATTAAAGAGATAATTGACGGCTGCCCGGTCAAAAACAGTCGCCAAAGGACGGAAGAAACAACCCCGAAACAAAAATAGATTAAAAAACAGAAGAGTAATATAACTAACATTGCCCCTCGTCTCACCTCTGAACTGTAGGAGATACTCCACTCATTAACTGGGTCTGTGCGAATGCCTTTGGAATTGTTCACATTTTAAAAGGCAACCCGAGAATGAAATTGGCTGGTTATGGTTCCCTCGGGATCTATAACGCCTTTCGTCTTGTCCTCATCAAAATGCACGGAATATCATTGCTCAAGTGCAGATAAAATCGGGTCGGGGTATACTTCGATTCATATTTTAGTATATAGTCGACTGAACATGAAGTGATTGTGAATTCCTTTACACATGTAGTGGCGTAGGCCCAGCCAAGAAGGGCATGGGGTCAGGCGCGTATACAGGGGGGGGGGGGCGGGGGTTTGAGGTTGAACCTTTTTTATGTGTGTTTTGCAGTAAGAAAAAAAACCCTTTGTTTTTTTTTAATTAAAAAAAAAAAATAATAATAAACATTTTTTTTAATTGTGATAATGGGTGACCCAAAAAGCTGACCTTACCCCCCCCCCCCCGCTTATTCAGCGGTTGGCTGAGTCGTAGCAAAAACTTTGGGACAACAAAAAAAATGTCCTCTTGATGATGATGATGATGATGATGATGATGGTGATGATGATGATGATGATGATGACGATAATGATGAAACTGATGATGATGTGGATGATGATGGTGATGATGATGTGGATGATGATGGTGATGATAATGTTGATGATGGTGATGACGATGATGATGGTGATGACGATGATGATGGTGATGATGATGATTGGAATGATCGATGATGACGATGGTTGCAATGATGACGATAATGGCAATGATGAACAAAGAGGGAGAGGAGAGGAGAGGAGTAAGAGAGAGAGTGAGAGGGCTCTAGAAGAGAATAGAGCAGAGTTCATCTTGCAGGTTCATTTAGGCGACAATAAAAACAAAACCAGGAGAGCAGATAATTTACATCAGTAGTAAATATTATTACCACAAAGGCGGCTGAATTTTTTTTTTAAAAGAAAGCAGACGATGCATCATATAGGAATGAGATGTGTAGAAAAAAAAAAGTAGGTGGTATGATATAGAGAGGGAGGGAGAGAGATAGCAAGAGAGACACAGAGAGAGAGAGAGAGAGAGAGAGAGAGAGAGAGAGAGAGAGAGAGAGAGAGAGAGAGAGATGAGAGAGCAGAGAGATGAGTTCATCTTGTAAGTTCGTTTGGTATATAGACAATAAGACAAAACCAGTAGTCTACAAATATTCTGACGTTGATTATCTGCTCTAAGAGCAGATAATCAACGTCAGAAATAAATATTTGTAACCAGAAAGATGGCTGAAGGTTTTTATTTGTATTCATGTATTTTTATTTTTTAAAGAAAGCAGTCAATAATGCATCACAATAATGAGATGTGACGAGTTAGATTAGAAGGTTCAGAAAACCTTTTCGTGAGTTGTCATGATAGAAATTAAAACAGGCAGTTTATCTGGCTTTTCACTGCGATGGATACGCCCTTATAAAAAAAATACCATGGTACACGGTATTTTAGCCACGGTACATATACGATGATACTACCATGGTAGTTTCAATACAATTATTACGATATACACTACATAATATAGAGACATGGTAGTCTGTATCATGGTTGTACTAGTGCAGTACCATGGCAATGTCATGATAGTACCATGGTATAATTTGTAAGGGCGCCACTGAGAGGGGAGATATAAACAACAAAAAAAAGAGAACGAGAAAATAATTATAAAGAGGGTGAGAGAGAGAGACAGAGAGAGAGAGAGAGAGAGAGAGAGAGAGAGAGAGGAGCTAGGGAAAGAGAGGGAGAGAAGGAGGAAAGAGAGGGGGAGAGAGGAAGTTTGGAAGGGAGGGGAGGGGTGAAGAAATAAACAGAGAGAGGTCATGTAAAGCTCCATGCATCGAGTCAGATAATATATACCGAAAGAATAGACATATATTTGAAAAGGATACATAAGGCTCGACCATAGAATTTGACGTATCAAGCACACCGCCGAAGTAGAAAGTAAAAGATAAATGGGGAAATGAGTGAAATATAGCAAAACAGAGACAAAGAGGGAATGTTTGTGCTTCATTTTGACGGAGACAAAGAGACCAGGGGTGGTTTAAAGATAACAATAGGATGGATTTTGCGATGAGCATAGCGTCGAAAGACTCAGCTGTCTTTGAACGTATCAAGATTCCCTTTCATGGCAGCTCATCGCGTGATATTTTACAAGGTCATGACGGCAGAGAGTCTGCATTTTTCCTTGAAAAAAAAACAAATCGCACGCGTGCTATTTTTCCAAAGTATAATATTTTATTGCAGTCTTGCGTAAAGGTGATGCTAAGAAAATAATGCTCATGATATAGAAAGGAGAGATGGATTGTCTGTAGACTGCGGGAGTATTACGAGAGGGAAAATCTTGTTTCTACAACGGTGTTTTGTTATGCCAAACAAAATACACACCAACGTCCATCCATTGGAGTTGTCCGTACATCTAAGTATAACTAGGCTTACTATAAGTTTCATTGCTTCATCTTTTTTTAAATCCAAAATAGTCAGTATCTGGAAGGTAGAGACCGCAAATGAATTTTAATTTACAATCTGACTTTCATAATCAAGGCCGCATGCAAATGTGAATTGTGTAATCTTTACTTATAGTGCGTGTATGCACAGTCTGAAAACTCGGGCCATGATCATCATGAACAGCTTCTGCAACGAATCGTGGTAAAGTATTGTGGTAAAGATATCATAGCCCTCAATTATTCTAATGAATACAGATTGCTGATTCAAAGGGATATGGGAGAGGAAAAAATAAGAAGAGAATAATTATAAAAAATGAGAAAATGACGAAGTAGAAAGAGGTGAAATTGAAAAAAAGAAAGGAAAGTTAAAATACGAAGAACAACATGAACAAGAGGGTTAAAATGGATTTTAAGATGATGCATCTTAGTAATATTCAAAAGTCTGAAAATAACCTTTACAAAGATGTTATCCCGATTTTAAGATTTTTCCTTTTAAACATTTTCCTTGGAATTGCCCATTTATGATGTTATTTGGGTGTTTAAATGGAAAATGGGGCCATTAGGGAAGCATATTTGTTTTAAAGATAAAGCTGATTACTGGTTGTGCAATTGGATTGTGAAAGAAGCTGTCTAAAAGCTTTTACCAAAATAATGTTGATTACGATCTAAATAAGAATGATAATAATATTGTACATTTCAAGATTTTGAAACCATACAAAAATCCTAACGAATTTATTAGATCTTGATAAAAACATACAGTGAAAAACACTGCCAAAAGATAGGGCGAACCTTTTTCCAGGACTCCATAAACAAAATGTGGCATCAAAATTGTATTTCATATTTAAAGAGTATTGATTTCTATATCACATTGCTACTCTGTCGTTTTTCCACAAAGGAATAAAGAGAATGAGAAAGCTTACGAAATATACACACACGTGGCAATATTTTGTTGTTGTCCGAACTAGTATTTAAACTATATAATTATATCGTGTTTCGTATTTCGTGAGCATTCATTGATTTTATATGTGATATTGCTGCTCTGTCGTAATGAATTTCTTCTCGGAAAGGAATTATAGGAATGAAAAAACTCGCAAATGATTTTTCCCCTTCCTACTAGCTCATTCCTTTTCTCCGACATTCAGTTCTGAGAAAAACATCGAGTGGAGCTCATGAACAGCACGAGGGCATACAATCACGTGAGTTAAAGCGGGAGCTCAATATCTGTTTGCCTGGCAAATTATCCGGCTTGCATCTTTTAATGACGGTAAAGGGGGAAATCCTGTTTCAGCATCGGGAGTAAGTGACTGTATTACCCCACCCCCCCCCCCCCCGCCATAAATGGGTTATGAAGGGGCGATGCTGAATCATTTCCAGAAGAAAATGTCAAGCAACCCCCTCCCCTCCACCAACACCGTATACACGGGTGTATTGCGGTCAGGGGCGGGGGGAGTGGCCCCTGTACCCCTTTGGATCAGCCCCTGCTTGTAAATACGACAGACCAATTATTGCTCGGTTGCATCTGTATGGTAGCCTTATCAAACTAACTAATAATACTCCAATGACAGTTTCGTCTATCTTTGACTTTATCTTACCATACACTTCCTGACAGAGTTCACTAACAAAAAGTGCAATAAACTCTTAATGTCAATCAAGTTCAACTAGTTTAAAAATCGTGACTTGTAGATTAATGTGGCGCTTTAATATATCTGTTTGCGTAGAATTTTGTAGCTGCATACATTAATAACGTGCCATAATTATGAAAAAGAAATGTGTGAGCCTATATACCTCACAACCCCAATAGGAGGTTCAACTGACTTGGGAATTGTTATTGGACTCAAGATTATTTCTGCAAAGTCGTACTGTCAGTTTACACTGCTATTTTTATGTCACCCATCGATACTTGTACCCTTAGCAAATTGACACGTTTTTTAATTCTTTTTATTTGTTAACCAATGATAACTAGTTTGACTACAAATTCCCTCTTTCCGATGGGCACTTATATTTACATGGTTTTATGGTTCATATTATTTAGCAATATCAGAATATGAAGGAGCAGGATCGAGCGCCGTAGGTAATTTTAAACAGAAATGCAACGACATTGTCTCCTTATTTTTGTTTTGCTCTAGTGCTCCGGTTTATATTTTTTAAAACATTTTAAAGAGCTTTAGTTTCTATTTTTTCACCGGATATTTGAATACATTTTTTAATTTGTTAATTATTTCAATGTTGCATCAGAGTTTACTAAATGGAAATCTCTGTTCTTCCGTTGACGTTATTAATCATGATTGCAAATACGATTTTTATTAATTTCTTTAATATATAGTATGAAAGCAAATATAACATAATGTCATGATTTCCTTTAGTATTGCTGTTGTAGTTGTTGTTGTTCATGTTGTTAACAAAAACGTGAACTGAATCAAATTTTATTTCCACATTTCTATTAAAAGACATGTATAAAGCATGACAAAAATTATTTATAACAATAACACGGTGCAAGCAAAATATACAAAGAAGAAAAGATACATGTAAAAGGGGTGGGATCATAACAAGTTTGGTACAACTTGTAAACATGATCCCAATAATATGACAAAATATACATCATAAATATATTTTTAAAATACAATATAGTGAAGAAAAAAATTAGCACAGATAATTTGATATTAATAAACATATTCAAACTTTTTGTTATAATGTAATTTTTCATATATCTGGGGCAAGTAGCAATATATTAAAAAAAATTGAAAACTTCCGATTCCATCTTAATTATTTTTTATTTTGGTCTCTGCGTGGTGAACTGTCATTTTGATTTCGAGGTACATCCCTATAAAATGAACATCCCCTCGTTCTTGGAATGACAAATTATCGTTAGTTATAGAGCTGCATGAGGCTTGACATTTGTGCTGAAACAGAAGGCCTTTTTTATGTAGCGACATAGGAATTTTAATTGAAATAGGTGTGACGTTGCTAGGCAACATCGAGAGTAGACTCTCGAAAATGTGTCCCCGCTCTTCCCGCGTTAATTAACTTTCCCTGAAAATATATGATCGGTGCGGAGCAGAATGATATGCTCGGGGTTAATTTGAAATGACCTTCACCGTTTCAGGATTTTCCTATAGAGACCTTTTAACCTCAGTTTCATCCACGACGGTCTAACCAAATGTTTATTATCTACTCTCATTCCTTTGTCTTCTTCGTATTCATTTATTTCTTAATCAATAAGCGAATCAGTATTTCAATAGTACGTTTGCTTAATTTCCGTCACATTTTATTTATGAATTTAATTTGAAATGTTTAATCAAGGACTTTTTCTGGTCAGTTATCAATTTTTCAATTACAAAACAAAATCTTTTCATTTTTATTCGCTGCAATTGCCATCAAACTCTTTGCTTTCAAATTTATTTAGGTTGAACACCTTCCACTTTGCATCTCGATCAGAATAACTCCCTTTTCTTGTTTAAGGTAAATATTCCCAAATCATCGCTAAGACGTGAAATAATACCAAAGTTTGTTGACGAGAGTTTTGCATAATAATTATATTCTCAACACTATAATGAGGTTTGATATATTGGCACAATATTGTGCCAATATATCAACATGAAAAACAAACAATTAAATAAAACATAATCACCATACAGCAGTGTAACAGATACTTTGACATATTTAGGTTGGCCTTTTGTCAGATACAATCAAACCTGTGATAGTGGCCACCTCTCTAGCGGCGATCTGAGTATAGTTTTCATGCATTTTGTCACCTTTGAGAGAGAGAAATGTGTGTTTTAGAATCTGTTTTGACAGATCACCTGTTTACAGTGGCATTTTTTTGGTCTCATTTCCTTTGAGTGGCCTTAGTATAAAGTTTATATATCTTTTTTTTCTCCTGATATTCGATACGAGGACGAAAGATCATTATTTTTAAAAGATCATTACTTGAACAGATGTCGAATATGAAGGATAGATCTCATAACGTAAATGAATGTTATTTTACTCATTTACGAAGCTGAGCTTGTAGTATTTCCTATATTTAGGAGGACATATATATCTCAGATCAATATAAGATCGTACACCAGGACCTGTGTCTTGATAATAACATCATCTTAGCATCGAAATATTGGCGGTCTGGCCTCTTTTTTAAATGTCACATTTCCCCATGTCAGTCTCTCAGTTTCTATCCACAAAAACCCACAACGCGTAAGTTAAGTTGAGACGATATACCTGGGAGAGTGAGAGAGGGATATAAAAGGCTAAAAATAATGTATGATGTATGGCATTTATTTAAGTGTTGTCAATTAAGTATTATAACGAGACTATCAAAAGTTATTATTACCATCTCTATGGTATTAAAGGGATCCGGTAACTTTGTCTCAGATTCTGAAACAAAATTCTAGATAATTATAAACCTTTAGGTCAGTCAGGAGCCCCATGACTTTTACAAACCGATCGCCTGTCTGATTATCAAGATATTTATGATTGGAATTACAAATTTTGAAAACCGTTTGCCAAACGGTTTTCATAACACTACAGTCTAAGGGGTAAAACGAGTATGGTAAAACCGGTCACTCAAAGATTTTTTACTTTTTCGAGGCACTTCCCCGGGGCACTTCTTGATCATTTTGAAGCGCAGTTTTTTTAGGGCGTCAATATTACACCATATCACAGTTACTGATAACAAGTAGGGCCGTGTATCTCAGATTTAACATTGTTAAACGATCCCTTTAAAGCTTAACTTATTAATAATATAAGAAGGCACATTTCATTGTGTAAAGAAGTCGAGTTTTAATCTAGGGAAAGTAAATGCTAACAAATTCGTATGATTAATCATTTCAAAATCCCTATTATGAAGAAAAAAAAGTCGCATTCAACATTAATAATAATAATAATAATAATAATAGCTCGTTCTTATATAGCGCTTTTCAAAAGCATCAACATGCATCATCATCACCATCATCATCATCATCATCACCATCATCATCATCATCATCACCATCATCATAAACATCGTCGTCGTCGTCGTCGTCGTCGTCATCATTATCAACAAAATCGTCATCATCATCATCATCACCATCATCAAAATCATCGTCGTTTTCATCATTATTATCAACAGAATCGTCATCATCATCATTATGATCATCATTATTATCATTAATATTATCAGAAAAGGGGGAAAGAGGATAAAATGATGGTGACGACGATGATGTTGTTGATAATGATGGTGTTGAAAATGATGATGATATATGACACTGATATTGATAATGATAATAACAATAATATTAATAATAATAATAATGACGACGCTGATAATAACAGTGATTACTATAATGAAACTACTGCCTGCAAGTAACTTTGCTTAGGATGGTGTATCATTTTCAATTTAATTATCTTCACATTAATTTTGCGATGAGAGCCTCTCTGATTGATCCCACCCGTCTCGGAGGATTACTTTGCCTATATTTCACATAAATGTGTATCGATATTGAATTTCATGACCCAGCCAAAGTAGAATAACCAAGTCATTATTCAGTCATGATGTTCCAATCAGACAGAAAATTAATACTCTTGTTTTTAAGGACTGGCCTTGGTTTCTTAGAAATGCGAGGACAGCGACTTCCAACTGGCGGACAATTTTTATTTAGAGGTTTGTTTTTCATGTGTTACGTGGGTTGCTTAATCTTTTCGTCTCTTTTTCTTGGTTTGTGTCGTCTGTCCTTTGTTTGGGTATATTCGTTTGTCCTTAGATTTTTTCACCACATACATCGCTTTTGCCTATATATAATTATTATGTAAAAATGTATTGACATGATTTTGTTTTTAATTTTTCTTCTTTTAACGGCATTCACGCCACAAGCGTTTGTTTCTTAGAAAAGTTACCACCTGTAGATTATTTCACAATTTATATATTCGAACGTGCGACAAAATTGGAAAATTAATGTTTACTTGAATGAATCAATGAATCTTCTTTAAGCTCTTTCCGACACCATAGGCCTATAGATCCTTTTAATATCTTTACTTTGGCTCGCACAAGGCCAGTGACGCGTTAGCTTTGAGATAAAATACATTGGTGTTGTATACAATCATGTATGTACACCACATTTTTACATAAAAAATACACATCAGTTGAATGTCAGGCACAGAAACATATTGACGAAAATATTTTATGGTATAATCAAGATATTGTATTTGAACAGAAAATATTATTTTATGAAGACTGGTAAAAAAAGTGGTATTATATACTTAAAGGATATCTTTAAAAATGGTTCTTTTGTTTCAGTAAATGAATTTTTTATCCGCTTAAAAATAGACGAGGTAAACAATTTTTGATTTTCGACTATACAAAGCTACAAAAATAAATTCAAAAAATTTGGATAAATGATAGGCTAGGGTACC
>NW_022145615.1:22468045-22478045 GCF_000002235.5 Strongylocentrotus purpuratus | reverse complement strand
GCGATGTCTTATCCACATAACCACAGTGCTTCACTGTTATTAACTTGTTCGGTTCAAGATGTTAACACTTTCTGATGTTAATGACTTTAAAAAATATGCTGATCAACTTATTTTACTCCTGTGTTAAGGAAATGGGGGTGTCCCCTTAACAAAAAAAAGAGAAGGACAAATCAATATGAATGAAAAATGATTAAAAAAACACAAGGTAAAAAGGCATAGGCGGGAATCGAACCGATTACATCTGCATTGTGAAGCGATGTCTTATCTACTTGACCACTGTGCTTCACTCTTATTAATTTGTTCAGTTCAAGATCTTAACACTCTCTGATGTTAATGACTTTAAAAAATATGCTAATAATCTAATTTTACTTCTTTGTTAAGGAAAAGGGGGTGTCCCCTGAACAAATAATAAGAGAAGAACAAATCAAAATGAAGAAAAAATTATTTAAAAAACACAAGGTAGAAAGGCATAGCCGGGAATCGAACCGAGTACATCTGCATTGTGAAGCGATGTCTTATTCACATATTAACCACAGTGCTTCACTGTTATTAACTTGTTCGGTTCAAGATGTTAACACTTTCTGATTTTAATGACTTTAAAAAATATGCTGATAAAATAATTTTAGATTCAAGATTCAAGATTCAAGATTTTATTGTCCATAATATAATACAGAAATTTACGGAGCCCGGGAAGGGACATGGTAAAAATATTTTTATCTCGTTAAAACGAGATAGTTATCTCGTTTTAATGAGATAGTATCTCGTTAAAACGACATAGTATCTCGTTTTAATGAGATAGTATCTCGTTAAAACGACATAGTATCTCGTTAAAACGAGATAGTTATCTCGTTTTAATGAGATAGTATCTCGTTAAAACGACATAGTATCTCGTTTTAATGAGATAGTTATCTCGTTTTAATGAGATAGTATCTCGTATAAGTCCATTGCATACTGGAACCGGGTGGTCCCTGTATTAAGCCTATGGGAGTGAGAGAATTCAGTAGTCCACGGGTTAACAACATAATACCCGCGAGGCTAGACTAGACTGCGCGCGCTGGCATGGCGCTAGCGCGCTCGCTGCTTAATGCAGTAATAGCGTTTATAAAATGGCTCTAGTATTTTAAGCATCGTGATTGGTCAATACGCGTCACATGACATTGAAAATTTTTTGATGCAAGCACGATTTTGCAGAAATGAGTGCAGAAAAAGCGCAGTAAAAAGTTATATTGCACGGTGCGTACGCGTGACCATGGAGATCCAGTGCGCGCGCGTACGTGTAGTACGCGCTCCCTCGAGTTGCATTGCAATTATTGTAGGCTACGCGTAGCTAATATTGTACGCTCCACCATGATCCCCAGCGCAACGTACGCGTAGCTTAGCTCTAGCTAACTAGCTAGATATCAGAGCGGCCAGCGCCAGCGGGGTATTATTAAAAAGCAAATTTTTATTTTACTTTTGCCTTGGATTTAGGCCTGTTTTGACTTTTGGATTTTATAATGAAGCCAGGAATTTCAGCTGTCTGATGTAGACTCGTCTCTAGACCCACTGTATGGATTTTATTTTTAATCAAGGCAATGAATCCCATTGACTTTTTGGTAAGCCTGCAAGGTCTTAGTCTAGAAGTAGAACCAACATAACTCTAGATCTAGATCTAGATGGAACTCTCGTAGACTCTAACTTATTAGATCTAAAGTTTCGTTTGTTGCTATTTGTGTCGCTATTTTATAAAACAAATAACGCACTTGACCCTGTTGTGCAAAACGTAAATGCAGTAAATGCTCGGTTTCTTCAGATGGTTCGCACTGTCAACTCGCCGCAAGCGGCTCGTTGCAGAGCGGCACCAATCTAAAGAAACCTCGCGCGTACTGCATTCACCGCTATTGCACTCTGGGCCGTGCGTTATTTGTATAATATAGCCAGGCGGCCATGCCATGCCAGGCCTTGTACGTATGTACTACTAAGTTACGTCTACGGTAGATCGACTGAATTCAACCAGAAGTTGCCGGTTGCAATCGCGAGGATTGAAGGTTAGTTCACTTCTTTTACTTATTTATGGCCGGGTCATTCAATGTAAAAGTGAACAAACAGCTAATTTAACAGATTTGCTCTTTTTCGCGATCAGTTCTAGATCTGTGTAACGTTAATTTTAAGACTGCTCAATTAGCAGACTGCAGTCCCCATCGGAAGCGCCCTGTTCTGGGGCCCGACGCTTCAGGCTCTCCGCGGTCTGGGTCTGGGACCCTGGCCTTGGGCTTGGCCTGCTGGGAAGGCTGTGGTCATTTTGCAAGCTAGAGACAAAGTAAACTAGATCTAGACGTTACTTTTTTACGTGCTCGCATTGCAGTAGAAGTGTGGAATTTTCGTATGTATCTAGTCTAGATATACGAGGAAAAAGCAAGCAAATGTCAGAATTGTAAAAAAAAAAAAAACCTCAGAGTCATATTCCACGGCTATTGATGTCTAGTGTGTAGAGTCTAGATCTAGATTCAACTATGCAATATGCAATACACCGCAACTTAGTCTTAGTATAGATCTAGATCTATTTCAGCGACGCGGCGGATCCAGGATTTTTCAAAAGGGAGGGCCGAAGTTGGACCGAAATATCAGCCTCTATTTGGCGTTGACGGTTGGATCCGCTGAGATTGCATATCTGGCTTCTCTAAATGCCTCTGAGCTCTGTCATTTTGTCAAAAGAATGCCCCCAGAAAGATGGTTATTCCTGTCTAGGCCGAAGTCTGCTCAGCCTCAGGGCCTCATCAGGCACCAGAAAAATTCGCTGACCAGCGAAAAAAAGTGGAAAAAATGATCCTTAGCTTTTTCAAGTGTCTGTTTAGATCTAGTCTAGATCTAGATCTACCCAAAATATTCCTTGACAAGCAAACAAAAAGGAGAAGGGGAGGGTCATGGCCGATTCCCCCCCCCCCCCTTGATTCCGCCACAGTATAGATTCTATGACTATGTTGTTCAAATTATTTGCTAGGTACCAGTTTACTAGTAGGTTTATTGTCACCCTTAGTCCTTACACTTCTAGCCATGTAATAACATTAACAGTAACTGGGATTTTGTCAAAATGTTTACATTTACGTATCTAGAGGCTAATAAAAAAACATCAGTGCAACACTGTTGAGTATGTTGAAGCACTAAAAATAGAGGATTTATTTATTTAATAAATTTACTGTCTTCATATTAACTTTCATTGCTAACATGTTGAGCTATTTGATAAAATTATTTTTTTATTTTTTTTTTCTCAGTAAATTTACAATATTTTAATGTTTAAATGTTGCTGAAATAGTTACTTGACAAATGCAAAGTAAGATTAATAAACAAAAACCAGTGTGCATGAAAAGTTTATTTAACCAGTTCTTTGGGGGGAAAAACACTGTTGCCTGTGCGTTTAAGATAGGTATACACCATGGGGCTAACGTAGTGAGCCCCATGCCTGCAGGGGTGGTTTATTGTACTAGTAACTACGAGTGTAGAAAATCAATAAGTTTTGAAATATTATAAATAAGGACTAGACCTAGACTGCATGCATGGCTGGAATACTCCCCCAGGGAGTGGAGAATGTGCATACATTGTGTGCGGGCAATCCTGATTGAATCCGATGACCGGGGACGGGGTAATAATAATCTGTAAACTGCTTAGATACATTATTAATGTCTTACTCTTAAGCACTATAAAAAAGCGGATTATTATTATTATTGATTGTGTTTTCAATATTTTAATTTTGTATTCATTGTATTTCTTCAGTAACTTAATGCCTGGCTAAAACATCGACAAACTTAAACTAATGTCATACATAAGTGTTAATACATGTGTAGGATCTACATCTATATAAGTTAGTTGGGAGTAGACTCTAGACCCTATATCATACATGTATGTATATGGTCCATCCATGCATGGACCACATACTCATCTCCCATCTTCCAAAAAAGAATAGCTAATGATTTTGGTAACAAAAAAATTGCCTCACTAATCATCACTGCTTCTTTGTTTTCTGTCTTCAGCGTGTTCTTCGGCAACACTGAGGCAGCATTTGAGAAGAAATATCCCTCAGGCTCAGCTCACCAATTGAAGGACAAGGACAAGGGTTTTATCCAGAGTTTCCAAGTAAGATAATTCCTCTTATAATCCTATTCAGTGTAAGTGTTAAAAAAAGAAACTGAATTGAAATAAGAAATTAAATTAGATAGAAGAATAGGCAGCAAGATGAGGGGTAATGGAATGTAAGTTCTAGGAAAAAGTTTTGAAAACACTTGTAACGATTTCTGGATCTGGATGTATACGATGCTGGACCAGTTGGTATATGATTGCAGCAGATGAGAGAGGGCGCAAAGAATAGATAGTTGAATCGTAGGTGGCTCTTCTCAATCTTAGACTTGAACACCTTTGATGATGGACAGACTATTGATTACTTATTAGAGTACAGACTCAGTAATTTTGAATCCAAAGGACCTGTAGATGGTACGTACTGAACTGATAGACTCTTAGAGCTGTAGCGTACCTTTAGGATAGACCTAAACAATCCAATTTTCTGGGCATTAGTTGGCACATAATCTTATTCTTGAAACTTATGACCTAATTCTTGTGCAGCCCTGATATGGGTATTAATTGCACAGGTCACTTACTGACTTTTTCTTAAATTCTCTTTTTAGGCACAATTTTTGTAGGGTGTTTTCTGCAGCTGTGACCCATGCATACACACCCTAGCCTCCAGCACAGCATTGACCACCCAGCTAATCTCATTCAGGTATGACTTTCTGGGATTGATTTGAAGCTCAATGAACAGAAGGCTCAAGATTAGCTATTGTCACCTTCATCAGGGGTGGGTTCATTAGGATCAGGGGTGGGGGCTAAATGGAAAAGGGAACAGATTTATCAATTTTTTTGGTCAAAATGCATGATCACATGTAACCAAACTTGGCAGGAATCATTCAAAATTCTACCCATGGATGTACAATTTTTAATCATGCATGTAACTCAATAAATGTCTTAAGATTGTTCTAAAGATAAAAGAAAGGGGCTAAAGTGTGGTTCGATTCACCTCTCATTCCATGTGTATACCTTCACCATGTACAAAGTCTATGGCACTAGACTATGGAAATGGTAAGCTGTCACTGGCAATTCAATGCCAATGATGAAATAAATGGCAGTGCTTGGAGTGGTGACATTAACCATAATGCGATTGAAGTAAATAATGAAATGTTTCATGTATTTAAAAAAAAAAAATGCATTTTCAGATTGTAACCGATATATGTATGACTATAGGAATCATCCATGAGGATAGGAGCTCAATGTAACTTAATTCAAACTCTCTGCAAGTGAGAATCAGCAACAGGTAAATTATTCACAAGTTGCATATTATAGTAAGTTCATACATGTACCTCTTCAAAAAACAGAAAGACTAAACATTTTATTATATTTCAAGAAATGTAGGTAATTGTTAGTCACTACCTAAGCCCCCCCCCCCCCCAAAAAAAAAAAATGCATCATTAGTCGTCACTGTTCCCTCCTTTTTTCATTTTCAGCATTTTCCTTGGCAACATTGAGGCAGCATTTGAGAAGAATTAACCTTCAACTCACCAACCTGCTCTTAGGCATTTTCTTCAAGGATGCTATCCACAGATGCCAAGTAAGTGGAACAGATATACGAGGTGTGTCAGAAAAGTTCCAGGACTGATATCACAAAAGAAATATATACCCAAATTACAGACTTTGAGTTTTCCCTTTCGAAGCAATCCCACTGGAGTCTTACACAATGTCCCATCTTTCTCTGCCATGCCTCCATGCACTCCTGAATGATTTTTCTTGGATCCTCTGCAGCTTTTTCCGTCCTCATGGCCATGTTTACATCTTCCACATTTGTAACTCTTTGTGCGACCAACCATGAAATCCCTGTGTGCCCCATGATTTTAGGGAGTGACAATTTTGCCGCATTCTGCCAGACACTCCTAATTCAAAGGGCTGTAACTTTTTCTGCAATCGTTATGAAGAAAAATTGTGTCCAGCAAAGTTGTCTAGTTTTGTATTGGCTTTCCAGTCATATATATTTCTATTCTTTGGCTAATTTTGGGATCCAACACTTAAGAGGGGCGTTAAACTGTTATCAATCAAGCATCTCAACACTGAGCAAACAGATACTATAAATTGGTTCTTTCTGTTGAAGAATATTACTGCCATTTTACCTCAAATGAATATTTCCTTTGTTAAGAAGAGTGTTTGATGCTATTCTAATTAAACAAGACAAAAATAAAAGAAATCCATTCCTTTCTAATTTCCATACGTCTGGGTCATTCGCTCTAAAGTTTGAACGAAGTTATTTTCATGAAATTTCATCAAAACTAGGGAGGATGTGCCACTCAAGACTACTTCCCTTGAATGCCGTACTATTTGATGAATATCCATACTATTTCAAGGTGATGTTTCCATGATCTGCTTTTAAATCTTGTTTGGTTTCTTTCTTCTTTTTTTTTTGCCACAGATGTCGAAGTTGTACTACCACAAGCTAGACAAGATTTTGATTCCGACTAACCCATTCTTTAAAGGTCCATTGCCTTAGGAAATTAAAACTTTTATGTCTTGTATCAAGACCCTTTTAAAGCAACATAATAACAATTGTTTCATAAATAAATGCCTCCTTATATTTTTTACAATTTTTTGAAAACCTCTCCAAGTTGCTCGTCTAATGGTGGACCCCGCCCTTAAAATTCTCAGAGTTCCTCGGAATGATTGACCAAAGGATTAGTGATGTTATATCAAGAACGATCTCCGCTTAGGCAAGCTACGGTGCTTGCTAGCCAGCTCTGCAGGCATTATGTTTTGTACACAAACATAAACAATTACTTTTGTTATTAAATAGTGTGTTATGCATCTTTACTTGTTATTTATTGTGGTGAAATTTCACTAATGGCCCAATTTTAAAAAGAGAGCTATACCATGAGTCGAAGAAGATCGTAATTGATTTGAATGCCTGTATAACGTGTCAACTAAATGCATGCTATAAAGAATTTCAAAGGTAAGAAAAAAATGTTTCATATATCTAAGTGACTGAATGTTTTTCGTACTACCTTCTTCTCAATTTAAAGAAATATTGAAAGTGGTATATCAGAGTGAAGAAACTTGTGTTTTTCCCTTTACAAGCTCTGCTCTTTCTTACTTCACTTTCAAATTTCCTCTCTTGTTATATAAACATTTAGCGATTGCTTTACTTCACACATTCAAGCAATGTATACTATCCCTCCTAAAAAAAAAGTTTGTAGATGTGTTAACAATAGATATGGCGACAAAATGTTGGCAATTTCTCTGAATTTTATTTTTTTAATTTTTTATGGAACATTGTTTACATTAATTGCCTAGTTCTTGGCATGCAAATGGTGGACACTTTATTAATTTCTTTATATTTTTGTGCTGTACATACATGTATGTAGAGGAATCTTGTCATAAGCAATCGTGTTCGTCTGCCAGAAAGTTTTTTTTTGTTTTACTCGGGAAATTGTGAGGATTGTTTATTATATTCGTACAATGAATTTCAGTATGTTATGTTGTGTTACGTGTAAGCGACAATTCATTTTTATAACAGCTCCTATCGTCCTAGCATTCATTGATAGTAGGCCTATATTGTGACACATTGAGATACCTTGAACTTGAAACTACGTTTACATCTTTTTCGAATTCACGAAAATACAAAAGAAAGATGTACAATAATTGTATTCACATTTACAACAGTTTGTTTATTACACATAAAATAAAGTATGTTTTATCACAAAATCAGTTTATTTTCCTTGTTCTTTTGTTTTGGAGGGAGGGGGATGTATTCAGAGCAAATTCTAAGAAGCAAGATGGTGAACTTTTCATTAAAATGGGACAAATAAGTTGTTATCAAGTTTTGATAGTGATTAAAATGTACAAGATAATAGACATGACGAAATTAAAATAACATGTCCCTCTTGCTTCAATATTGTTATTATACATATCTTCCAGAGGGATCTAAGTCGAGTTCTATAATGAACTTTTCTCAAATTCAGTCTAATTTTGATGAAATTGTTACTATCTTCATTTTGTGGATTTTGCTCTGTTTATTTATTTAATCCAATCTTTAACTACTTGGCTTTTTCTTGTCACGTTGTGATGCATGTGTTTGAATGATTGTACATGTCCGATGTAGTATGATCTTGACGATGTTCTTATGAACGGACGACTGATGTTGGTGTGAATATGTTTTTGAGTTGGTGTTGGTAATGTCAGAAGGATGTTGGCATGAACTGGAAAGGGGAGGTACAACGTCGGCACATGGTGGGATACGGGTTGGCATAACGTTGCTTCTACGTCGGCAAATGGTGGAGAAGAGGTTGGCATAACGTTGGTCTAGCATTGGCACATGGTGGAGGAGGGGTCGGCACTTGGTGGGAAAAGGGTTGGCATTATGTTAGGACAACGTCGGGGAGACGTCGGCACATAGTGTAAAAGGGGTTGGCATTACGTTGGTCCTACGTCAGGGAGACGTCGGCACATGGTGGAAAAGGGGTTGGCATTACGTTTGTCCTATGTCGGCATATGGTGGGATAGGGGTTGACATGACGTTGGTCATACGTCGGGGGACGTTGGCCCGATGTTGGCTTAATGTCATTTCGTCGTTGTCGAGCCAACGTTGGCCCGCCGGCAAGAAAGCCGTTGGCCCAACATCACATTGGCGACGATGGCGCAACGTAACAGCCCACGACGTCGGCACGTGGTGGGATAGGGGTTGGCATAACGTTGGTCCAATGTCGGAACTACGTCGGCACATGGTGGGATAGGGGTTGGAATAACGTTGGTCCTACGTCGTGGAGACGTCGGCACATGGTTGAAAAGGGGTTGGTATAACGTTGGGCCAATGTCGAGGAGACGTCGGCACATGGTAGGATAAGGGTTGGCATAACGTTTATCCAATGTCGGAACAACGTCGGCACATGGTGGGATAGGGATTGGCATAACGTTGGTCGTACGTCGGCACATGGTTAAAAAAGGGTTGGGACGACGTTGGTCCAATGTCGGAAAGACGTCGGCATACGGTGGAAAAGAGGTTGGCATAACGTTGGTTCAATGTCGGGAGGACATCGGCACATATGGTCGGATAGGGGTCGGCACAACGTTGGCCCGATGTTGGCTTAATGTCATTTTGTCACTGTCGGGCCAACGTTGGCCCGCCGGCAAGAAAGCCGTGGGCCCAACATCATGTTGGCGACGTTGGACCAACGTAACAGCTTACGTTGGCCCCACGTTGGCGTAACGTCGTATTGTTATCTGGGTTAATACAGGGACCACCCGGTTCCAGTATGCAATAGACTTATACGAGATACTATCTCATTAAAACGAGATAACTATCTCATTAAAACGAGATACTATGTCGTTTTAACGAGATACTATCTCATTAAAACGAGATAACTATCTCGTTTTAACGAGATACTATGTCGTTTTAACGAGATACTATCTCATTAAAACGAGATACTATGTCGTTTTAACGAGATACTATCTCATTAAAACGAGATAACTATCTCGTTTTAACGAGATAAAAATATTTTTACCATGTCCCTTCCCGGGCTCCGTAGAAATTAGTTTTCCATTGGTATAACATGTAATACATAAAACATAAGAAAAAAACATGGTGTCGTGTGCTGAAAGCCAGAAGGGCGTCAAGACTCTATAAGAAAAAGTATGTGAGCAGGTACGGTTCTCTGGCTTTCAGCACAAAACATGACAAGATAGTTATATGACTTATACATAGCAAGAATTTTATATACAATTCTGAATCACATCATGAATAAATTCAGGTATGAATTTAGATGTGAATATGAGCAGCGTCACAATCGAAATACGAGAAAAGGGGGTGTCCCCTGAACAAAAAAAAAGAGAAGAACAAATCAAAATGAAGAAAAAATGATTTAAAAAACACAAGGTAGAAAGGCATAGCCGGGAATCGAACCGAGTACATCTGCATTGTGAAGCGATGTCTTATCCACAT